>NW_027513082.1:147537-170056 GCF_048772815.1 Callospermophilus lateralis
AGAAGAGGAAGCAAACCATAGAGACAAAACTGAGAACTACTTTATTTGGTCAAGTTTCAAAGAGCTACTACAAACCATGTTGGATTCACAGTTCCAAATTCATCTATCTATATAGGAGAGAACATAGTGAATCCTAAATATAAAAACTGCTACTGTAGACGAACGCTTCAACCTAGAAGAACAAAATTTGGTGAGCCAAGTGGAATTAGTGTACTGATCATTACCACCAAGTATCATCAAGATTGGGTGACAAAATATTTGCTGGTATTTCGGAAACTAGTTATTTCTTATAAGCTTGGCAACCCCTCTCAATGAAAGTGCTTTTCCACAGTCTGTGCCTAGGGCTACTTGAAGAGGAAACAAAGCATAGGGACAAAATTGAGAACTCCTTTATTTTGCCAAGTTTCAAAGAGCTACTACAAACCATGTTGGATTTAGAGTTCCAAAATCATCTATCTATGTAGAAGACAAAAGAGTGAAACCAAAATATAAAAACTGCTACTGTAGACGAACGCTTCAACCTACAAGAACAAAATTTGGTGAGCCAAGTGCCAATTGTGTACTTGTCATTACCACCACATATCATCAAGATTGGGTGAAAAAATATTTGCTGGTATTTCGGAAACTCTTAATTTCTTGGAAGCTTGGCAACACCTTTCTATGAAAGTGCTTTTCCACAGTCTCTGCTTATGTCTACTTGAAGAGGAAACAAACCATAGACAAAAAAATGAGAACTACTTTCTTTTGTCAAGTTTCAAAGAGCTACTACAAATCATATTGGATTTAGAGTTCCAAATTCATCTATCTATATAGGAGAGAACAGAGGGAAGCCTGAATATAAAAACTGTTACTGTAGACGAACGCTTCAACCTAGAAGAACAGAATTTAGTGAGCCAAGTGGGATTTGTGTCCTGATCATTACCACCAAGTATCATCAAGATTGGGTGAAAAAATATTTGCTGGTATTTCGGAAACTCGTTATTTCTTAGAAGCATGGCAACCCCTTTCAATGAAAGTGCTTTCCCACAGTCTGTGCCTAGGGCTACTTGAAGAGGAAACAAACCATAGAGACAAAACTGAGAACTACTTTTTTTTTGTCAAGTTTCAAAGAGCTACTACAAACCATGTTGGATTTAAAGTTCCAAATTCATCTATCTATATAGGAGAGAACAGAGTGAAACCTAAAAATAAAAACTGCTACTGTAAACGAACGGTTCAACCTAGAAGAACAAAATTTGGTGAGCCATGTGGGATATGTGTCCACCACGTATCATCAAGATTGGGGGTGAAAAAATATTTGCTGGTATTTCGAAACTCGTTATTTCTTAGAAGCTTGGCAACGCCTCTCAATGAAAGTGCTTTTCCACAGTCTGTGCCTAGGGCTACTTGCAAGGGGAAACAAACAATAGAGACAAAACTGAGAACTCCTTTATTTTGTCAAGTTTCAAAGAGCTACTACAAACCATGTTGGATTTAGAGTTCCAAATTCATCTATCTATATAGGAGAGAACAATGTGAAACTTAAAAATAAAAACTGCTACTGTAAACGAACGCTTCAACCTAGAACAACAAAATTTGGTGACCCAAGTGAGATTTGTGTACTTGTCATTACCACAACGTATCATGAACATTGGGTGAAAAAATATTTGCTGGTATTTCGGAAACTCATAATTTCGTGGGAAGCTTGGCAACCCCTTTCAATGAAAGAGCTTTCCAACAGTCTCTGCTTAGTGCTACT
This sequence comes from Callospermophilus lateralis, assembly GCF_048772815.1. Taxonomy (NCBI): domain Eukaryota; kingdom Metazoa; phylum Chordata; class Mammalia; order Rodentia; family Sciuridae; genus Callospermophilus; species Callospermophilus lateralis. The sequence continues at coordinate 149,276 of NW_027513082.1, forward strand.
TGAAAAGGAAACAAATCATAGAGACAAAACTGAGAACTACCTTTTTTTTCGTCAAGTTTCAAAGAGCTACTACAAACCATGTTGGATTTAGAGTTCCAAATTTATCTATCTATATAGGAGAGAACACAGTGAAACCTAAAAATAAAAACTGCTACTGTAAACGAACGCTTCAACCTAGAAGAACAAAATTTGGTTGAGCCATGTGGGATTTGTGTACTGATCATTACCACCAAGTATCGTCAAGATTGGGTGAAAAAATATTTGCTGATATTTCGGAAACTCGTTTTTCTTAGAAGCTTGGAAACCCCTCTCAATGAAAGTGCTTTTCCACAGTAGGTGCCTAGGGCTACTTGAAGAGGAAACAAACCATAGAGACAAAACTGAGAACTCCTTAATTTTGTCAAGTTTCAAAGATCTACTAGAAACCATGTTGGATTTAGAGTTCCAAATTCATCTATCTATATAGGAGAGAACAGAGTGAAACCTAAAATATAAACTGCTACTGTAAACGAACGCTTCAACCTAGAAGAACAAAATTTGGGGAGCCAAGTGGGATTTGTTTACTTGTCTTTACCACCACGTATCATCAAGATTGGGTGAAAAAATATTTGCTGGTATTTCAGAAACTCGTAATTTCTTGGAATCTTGGCAAAACTTTTAATGAAAGTGCGTTTCCACAGTCTGTGCCTAGGGCTACTTGCAAGGGAAACAAACAATAGAGACAAAACTGAGAACTCCTTTATTTTGTCAAGTTTCAAAGAGCTACTACAAACCAATGTGGGATTTTTTTTTTAGAGTTCCAAATTCATCTATCTATATAGGAGAGAACAGAGTGAAACCTAAAAATATAAACTGCTACTGTAAACGAACGCTTCAACCTAGAAGAACAAAATTTGGGGAGCCAAGTGGGATTTGTTTACTTGTCTTTACCACCACGTATCATCAAGATTGGGTGAAAAAATATTTGCTGGTATTTCGGAAACTTGTTATTTCTTAGAAGCTGGGCAACCCCTCTCAATGAAAGTGCTTTCCCATAGTCTGTGCCTAGGGCTACTTGAAGAGAAAACAAAGCATAGAGACAAAACTGAGAACTACTTTGTTTTGTCAGTTTCAAAGAGCTACTACAAACCATGTTGGATTTAGAGTTCCAAATTCATCTATCTATATAGGAGGGAACAGAGGGAAACCTAAATATAAAAACTGATGGTGTAGATGAACCCATCAACCTAGAAGAACAAAATTTGTTGAGCCAAGTGGGATTAGTGTACTGATCATTACCACCAAGTATCATCAAGATTGGGTGAAAAAATATTTGCTGGTATTTCGGAAACTTGTTATTTCTTAGAATCTTGGCAACCCATCTCAATGAAAGTGCTTTTCCACAGTCTGTGCGTAGGGCTACTTGAACAGGAAACAAAGCATAGAGACAAAACTGAGAACTCCTTTATTTTGCCAAGTTTCAAAGAACTACTACGAAACCATGTTGGATTTAGTGTTCCAAATTCATCTATCTATATAGGAGAGAACAGAGTGAAACCTAAAAAAAAACCTGCTACTGTAAACCGAACGGTTCAACCTAGAAGAACAAAATTTAATGAGCCATGTGGGATTTGTGTACTTGTCAATACCACCACGTATCATCAAGATTGGGTGAAAAATATTTGCTGGTATTTCGGAAACTCGTAATTTCTTGGAAGCTTGGCCACCCCTTTCAATGAAAGTGCTTTTCCACAGTCTGTGCTAAGGGCTACTTGAAGAGAAACAAAGCATAGACACAAATCTGAGAACTCCTTCATTTTGTCAAGTTTCAAAGAGCTACTACAAACCATGTTGGATTTACAGTTCCAAATTCATCTATCTATGTAGAAGAGAACCGAGTGAAACCTAAATATAAAAACTGCTACTGTAGACGAATGCTTCAACCTAGAAAAACACAATTTGGTGAGCCAAGTAGGATTTGTGTACTTGTCAATACCACCACGTATCATCACGATTGGGTGAAAAAATATTTGCTGGTATTTCGGAAACTCGTAATTTCTTGGAAGCTTGGCAACACCTTTCAATGAAAGTGCTTTCCACAATCTCTAGTTATGTCTACTTGAAGAGGAAACAAACCATTAGAGACAAAACTGAGAACTACTTTATTTTGTCAAGTTTCAAAGAGCTACTACAAACCATGTTGGATTTAGAGTTCCAAATTCATCTATCTATATAGGAGAGAACAGAGGGAAACGTAATATAAAAACTGCTACTGTAGACAAACGCTTCAACCTAGAAGAACAGAATTTGGTGAGCCAAGTGGGATTTGTGTCTGATCATTTCCACCCAGTATCCTCAAGATTGGGTGAAAAAATATTTGCTGGTATTTCAGGAAACTCGTTATTTCTGAGAAGCTTGGCAACCCCTCTCAATGAAAGTGCTTTTCCACAATCTGTGCCTAGGGCTATTTGAAGAGGAAACAAACCATAGGGACAAAACTGAGAACTACTTTATTTTGCCTAGTTTCAAAGAGCTACTACAAACCATGTTGGATTTAGAGTTCCAATTTCATCTATCTATATAGGGGAGAACAGAGTGAAACCTAAATATAAAAAACTGCTACTGTAGACGAACGCTTCAACCTAGAAGAACACAATTTGGTGAGCCAAGTGGGATTTGTGTACTTGTCATTACAACCACGTATCATCAAGATTGGGGTGAAAAATATTTGCTGGTATTTCGGAAACTCGTAATTTCTTGGAATCTTGGCAAAAACTTTCAATGAAAGTGCGTTTCCACAGTCTGTGCCTAGGGATACTTGAAGAGGAAACAAACCACAGAGACAAATCTGAGAACTCCTTTATTTTGTCAAGTTTCAAAGAGCTACTACAAACCATGTTGGATTTAGAGTTCCAAATTCATCTATCTATGTAGAAGAGAACAGTGTGAAACCTAAATATAAAAACTGCAACTGCAGACGAACGCTTCAACCTAGAAGAACAAAATTTGGTGAGCCAAGTGCCATTTGTGTACTTGTCACTACCACCACGTATCATCAAGATTGGGTGAAAAAATATTTGCTGGTATTTCGGAAACTTGTTATTTCTTAGAAGCTTGGCAACCCTCTCAATGAAAGTGTTTTCCCATAGTCTGTGCCTAGGCTACCTGAAGAGAAAACAAACCATAGAGACAAAACTGAGAACTACTTTTTTTGTCAGTTTCAAAGAGCTACTACAAACCATGTTGGATTTAGAGTTCCAAATTCATCTATCTATATAGGAGAGAACAGAGTGAAACCTAAATATAAAAACTGCTACTGTAGACGAACGCTTCAACCTAGAAGAACACAATTTGGTGAGCCAAGTGGGATTTGTGTACTTGTCATTACAACCAGGTATCATCAAGATTGGGTGAAAAAATATTTGCCTGTATTTCGGAAACTCGTAATTTCTTGGAAGCTTGGCAACACCTTTCAATGAAAGTGCTTTTCCCACAGTCTCTGTTTATGGCTACTTGAAGAGGAAACAAACCATAGACACAAAACTGAGAACTCCTTTATTTTGCCAAGTTTCAAAGATCTACTACGAACCATGTTGGATTTAGTGTTCCAAATTCATCTATCTATATAGGAGAGAACAGAGTGAAACCTAAATATAAAAACTGCTACTGTAGACGAACGCTTCAACCTAGAAGAACAGAATTTGGTGAGCCAAATGGGATTTGTGTCCTGATCATTTCCACCAAGTATCATCAAGATTGGGTGAAAAAATATTTGCTGGTATTTCGGAAACTCGTTATTTCTTAAAAGCTTGGCAACCCCTCTCAATGAAAGTGCTTTTCCACAGTCTGTGCCTAGGGCTATTTGAAGAGGAAACAAACCATAGAGACAAAACTGATAACTACTTTATTTTGCCTAGTTTCAAAGAGCTACTACAAACCATGTTGGATTTAGAGTTCCAAATTCATCTATCTATATAGGAGAGAACAGAGTGAAACCTAAATATAAAAACAGCTACTGTAGACAAACGCTTCAACCTAGAAGAACAAAATTTGGTGAGCCAAGTGGGATTGGTGTACTTGTCATTACCACAACGTATCATCAAGATTGGGTGAAAAAATATTTGCTGGTATTTCAGAAACTCGTAATTTCTTGGAAGCTTGGCAAAAACTTTCAATGAAAATGCTTTTCCACACTCTCTGCGTATGGCTACTTGAAGAGGAAACAAACCATAGAGACAAAACTGAGAACTACTTTATTTTGTCAAGTTTCAAAGAGCTACTACAAACCATGTTGGATTTAGAGTTCCAAATTCATCTATCTATATAGGAGAGAACAAGGTGAAACCTAAAAATAAAAACTGCTACTGTAAACGAACGCTTCAACTTAGAAGAACAAAATTTGGTGAGCCAATTGAGATTTGTGTACTTGTCATTACCACAACGTATCATGAACATTAGGTGAAAAAATATTTGCTGGAATTTTGGAAACTCATAATTCCGTTTAAGCTTGGCAACCCCTTTCAATGAAAGTGCTTTTCCACAGTCTCTGCTTATGGCTACTTGAAGCGGAAACAAACCATAGAGACAAAACTGAGAACTACTTTATTTTGTCAAGTTTCAAAGAGCTACTACAAACCATGTTGGATTTAGAGTTCCAAATTCATCTATCTATTTAGGATAGAACAGAGGGAAACGTAAATATAAAAACTGCTACTGTAGACGAACGCTTCAAACTAGAAGAACAGAATTTGGTGAGCCAAGTGGGATTTGTGTCCTGATCATTACCACCAAGTATCATCAAGATTGGGTGAAAAAATATTTGCTGGTATTTCGGAAACTCGTTTTTTCTTAGAAGCTTGGAAACCCCTCTCAATGAAAGTGCTTTTCCACAGTCGGTGCCTAAGGCTACTTGAAGAGGAAACAAACCATAGAGACAAAACTGAGAACTCCTTTATTTTGTCAAGTTTCAAAGAGATACTACAAACCATGTTGGATTTAGAGTTCCAAATTCTTCTATCTATATAGGAGAGAACAATGTGAAACCTAAAAATAAAAACTGCTACTGTAAACGAACGCTTCAACCTAGAACAACAAAATTTGGTCAGCCAAAGGAGATTTGTGTACTTGTCATTACCACAACGTATCATGAACATTGGGTGAAAAAATAGTTGCTAGTATTTGGGAAAATCATAATTTCGTGGAAGCTTGGCAACCCCTTTCAATGAAAGTGCTTTCCACCAGTCTCTGCTTAGTGCTACTTGAAAAGGAAACAAATCATAGAGACAAAACTGAGAACTACTTTTTTTTGTCAAGTTTCAAAGAGCTACTAGAAACCATGTTGGATTTAGAGTTCCAAATTTATCTATCTATATAGGAGAGAACACAGTGAAACCTAAAAATAAAAACTGCTACTGTAAACGAACGCTTCAAACTAGAAGAACAAAATTTGGTGAGCCATGTGGGATTTGTGTACTGATCATTACCACCAAGTATTATCAAGATTGGGTGAAAAGATATTTGGTGGTATTTCGGAAACTCGTTTTTTCTTAGAAGCTTTGAAACCCCTCTCAATGAAAGTGCTTTTCCACAGTCGGTGCCTAGGGCTACATGAAGAGGAAACAAACCATAGAGACAAAACTGAGAACTCCTTTTTTTTTTCAAGTTTCAAAGAGCTACTAGGAACCATGTTGGATTTAGAGTTTCAAATTCATCTATCTATATAGGAGAGAACAGAGTGAAACCTAAAAATATAAACTGCTACTGTAAACGAACGCTTCAAACTAGAAGAACAAAATTTGGTGAGCCAAGTGGGATTTGTGTACTGATCATTTTCACCAAGTATCATCTAGATTGGGTGAAAAAATATTTGGTGGTATTTCGGAAACTCTTAATTTCTTGGAAGTTGGCAACCCCATTCAATGAAAGTGCTTTTCCACCATCTCTGCTTATGGCTAATAGAAGAGGAAGCAAACCATAGAGACAAAACTGAGAACTACTTTATTTGGTCAAGTTTCAAAGAGCTACTACAAACCATGTTGGATTCACAGTTCCAAATTCATCTATCTATATAGGAGAGAACATAGTGAATCCTAAATATAAAAACTGCTACTGTAGACGAACGCTTCAACCTAGAAGAACAAAATTTGGTGAGCCAAGTGGAATTAGTGTACTGATCATTACCACCAAGTATCATCAAGATTGGGTGACAAAATATTTGCTGGTATTTCGGAAACTAGTTATTTCTTATAAGCTTGGCAACCCCTCTCAATGAAAGTGCTTTTCCACAGTCTGTGCCTAGGGCTACTTGAAGAGGAAACAAAGCATAGGGACAAAATTGAGAACTCCTTTATTTTGCCAAGTTTCAAAGAGCTACTACAAACCATGTTGGATTTAGAGTTCCAAAATCATCTATCTATGTAGAAGACAAAAGAGTGAAACCAAAATATAAAAACTGCTACTGTAGACGAACGCTTCAACCTACAAGAACAAAATTTGGTGAGCCAAGTGCCAATTGTGTACTTGTCATTACCACCACATATCATCAAGATTGGGTGAAAAAATATTTGCTGGTATTTCGGAAACTCTTAATTTCTTGGAAGCTTGGCAACACCTTTCTATGAAAGTGCTTTTCCACAGTCTCTGCTTATGTCTACTTGAAGAGGAAACAAACCATAGACAAAAAAATGAGAACTACTTTCTTTTGTCAAGTTTCAAAGAGCTACTACAAACCATATTGGATTTAGAGTTCCAAATTCATCTATCTATATAGGAGAGAACAGAGGGAAGCCTGAATATAAAAACTGTTACTGTAGACGAACGCTTCAACCTAGAAGAACAGAATTTAGTGAGCCAAGTGGGATTTGTGTCCTGATCATTACCACCAAGTATCATCAAGATTGGGTGAAAAAATATTTGCTGGTATTTCGGAAACTCGTTATTTCTTAGAATCATGGCAACCCCTTTCAATGAAAGTGCTTTCCCACAGTCTGTGCCTAGGGCTACTTGAAGAGGAAACAAACCATAGAGACAAAACTGAGAACTACTTTTTTTTTGTCAAGTTTCAAAGAGCTACTACAAACCATGTTGGATTTAAAGTTCCAAATTCATCTATCTATATAGGAGAGAACAGAGTGAAACCTAAAAATAAAAACTGCTACTGTAAACGAACGGTTCAACCTAGAAGAACAAAATTTGGTGAGCCATGTGGGATATGTGTACTTGTCATTACCACCACGTATCATCAAGATTGGGTGAAAAAATATTTGCTGGTATTTCGGAAAGTCGTTATTTCTTAGAAGCTTGGAACGCCTCTCAATGAAAGTGCTTTTCCACAGTCTGTGCCTAGGGCTACTTGCAAGGGAAACAAACAATAGAGACAAAACTGAGAACTCCTTTATTTTGTCAAGTTTCAAAGAGCTACTACAAACCATGTTGGATTTAGAGTTCCAAATTCATCTATCTATATAGGAGAGAACAATGTGAAACTTAAAAATAAAAACTGCTACTGTAAACGAACGCTTCAACCTAGAACAACAAAATTTGGTGACCCAAGTGAGATTTGTGTACTTGTCATTACCACAACGTATCATGAACATTGGGTGAAAAAATATTTGCTGGTATTTCGGAAACTCATAATTTCGTGGAAGCTTGGCAACCCCTTTCAATGAAAGAGCTTTCCAACAGTCTCTGCTTAGTGCTACTTGAAAAGGAAACAAATCATAGAGACAAAACTGAGAACTACCTTTTTTTCGTCAAGTTTCAAAGAGCTACTACAAACCATGTTGGATTTAGAGTTCCAAATTTATCTATCTATATAGGAGAGAACACAGTGAAACCTAAAAATAAAAACTGCTACTGTAAACGAACGCTTCAACCTAGAAGAACAAAATTTGGTGAGCCATGTGGGATTTGTGTACTGATCATTACCACCAAGTATCGTCAAGATTGGGTGAAAAAATATTTGCTGATATTTCGGAAACTCGTTTTTTCTTAGAAGCTTGGAAACCCCTCTCAATGAAAGTGCTTTTCCACAGTAGGTGCCTAGGGCTACTTGAAGAGGAAACAAACCATAGAGACAAAACTGAGAACTCCTTAATTTTGTCAAGTTTCAAAGATCTACTAGAAACCATGTTGGATTTAGAGTTCCAAATTCATCTATCTATATAGGAGAGAACAGAGTGAAACCTAAAAATATAAACTGCTACTGTAAACGAACGCTTCAACCTAGAAGAACAAAATTTGGGGAGCCAAGTGGGATTTGTTTACTTGTCTTTACCACCACGTATCATCAAGATTGGGTGAAAAAATATTTGCTGGTATTTCAGAAACTCGTAATTTCTTGGAATCTTGGCAAAACTTTTAATGAAAGTGCGTTTCCACAGTCTGTGCCTAGGGCTACTTGCAAGGGAAACAAACAATAGAGACAAAACTGAGAACTCCTTTATTTTGTCAAGTTTCAAAGAGCTACTACAAACCATGTTGGATTTAGAGTTCCAAATTCATCTATCTATATAGGAGAGAACAGAGTGAAACCTAAAAATATAAACTGCTACTGTAAACGAACGCTTCAACCTAGAAGAACAAAATTTGGGGAGCCAAGTGGGATTTGTTTACTTGTCTTTACCACCACGTATCATCAAGATTGGGTGAAAAAATATTTGCTGGTATTTCGGAAACTTGTTATTTCTTAGAAGCTGGGCAACCCCTCTCAATGAAAGTGCTTTCCCATAGTCTGTGCCTAGGGCTACTTGAAGAGAAAACAAAGCATAGAGACAAAACTGAGAACTACTTTGTTTTGTCAGTTTCAAAGAGCTACTACAAACCATGTTGGATTTAGAGTTCCAAATTCATCTATCTATATAGGAGGGAACAGAGGAAACCTAAATATAAAAACTGATGGTGTAGATGAACCCATCAACCTAGAAGAACAAAATTTGTTGAGCCAAGTGGGATTAGTGTACTGATCATTACCACCAAGTATCATCAAGATTGGGTGAAAAAATATTTGCTGGTATTTCGGAAACTTGTTATTTCTTAGAATCTTGGCAACCCATCTCAATGAAAGTGCTTTTCCACAGTCTGTGCGTAGGCTACTTGAACAGGAAACAAAGCATAGAGACAAAACTGAGAACTCCTTTATTTTGCCAAGTTTCAAAGAACTACTACGAACATGTTGGATTTAGTGTTCCAAATTCATCTATCTATATAGGAGAGAACAGAGTGAAACCTAAAAAAAAACCTGCTACTGTAAACGAACGGTTCAACCTAGAAGAACAAAATTTAATGAGCCATGTGGGATTTGTGTACTTGTCAATACCACCACGTATCATCAAGATTGGGTGAAAAAATATTTGCTGGTATTTCGGAAACTCGTAATTTCTTGGAAGCTTGGCCACCCCTTTCAATGAAAGTGCTTTTCCACAGTCTGTGCTAAGGGCTACTTGAAGAGAAACAAAGCATAGACACAAATCTGAGAACTCCTTCATTTTGTCAAGTTTCAAAGAGCTACTACAAACCATGTTGGATTTACAGTTCCAAATTCATCTATCTATGTAGAAGAGAACCGAGTGAAACCTAAATATAAAAACTGCTACTGTAGACGAATGCTTCAACCTAGAAAAACACAATTTGGTGAGCCAAGTAGGATTTGTGTACTTGTCAATACCACCACGTATCATCACGATTGGGTGAAAAAATATTTGCTGGTATTTCGGAAACTCGTAATTTCTTGGAAGCTTGGCAACACCTTTCAATGAAAGTGCTTTCCACAATCTCTAGTTATGTCTACTTGAAGAGGAAACAAACCATAGAGACAAAACTGAGAACTACTTTATTTTGTCAAGTTTCAAAGAGCTACTACAAACCATGTTGGATTTAGAGTTCCAAATTCATCTATCTATATAGGAGAGAACAGAGGGAAACGTAAATATAAAAACTGCTACTGTAGACAAACGCTTCAACCTAGAAGAACAGAATTTGGTGAGCCAAGTGGGATTTGTGTCCTGATCATTTCCACCCAGTATCCTCAAGATTGGGTGAAAAAATATTTGCTGGTATTTCAGGAAACTCGTTATTTCTGAGAAGCTTGGCAACCCCTCTCAATGAAAGTGCTTTTCCACAATCTGTGCCTAGGGCTATTTGAAGAGGAAACAAACCATAGGGACAAAACTGAGAACTACTTTATTTGCCTAGTTTCAAAGAGCTACTACAAACCATGTTGGATTTAGAGTTCCAATTTCATCTATCTATATAGGGGAGAACAGAGTGAAACCTAAATATAAAAAACTGCTACTGTAGACGAACGCTTCAACCTAGAAGAACACAATTTGGTGAGCCAAGTGGGATTTGTGTACTTGTCATTACGACCACGTATCATCAAGATTGGGTGAAAAAATATTTGCTGGTATTTCGGAAACTTGTTATTTCTTAGAAGCTGGGCAACCCCTCTCAATGAAAGTGCTTTCCCATAGTCTGTGCCTAGGGCTACTTGAAGAGAAAACAAAGCATAGAGACAAAACTGAGAACTACTTTGTTTTGTCAGTTTCAAAGAGCTACTACAAACCATGTTGGATTTAGAGTTCCAAATTCATCTATCTATATAGGAGGGAACAGAGGGAAACCTAAATATAAAAACTGATGGTGTAGATGAACCCATCAACCTAGAAGAACAAAATTTGTTGAGCCAAGTGGATTAGTGTACTGATCATTACCACCAAGTATCATCAAGATGGGTGAAAAAATATTTGCTGGTATTTCGGAAACTTGTTATTTCTTAGAATCTTGGCAACCCATCTCAATGAAAGTGCTTTTTCCACAGTCTGTGCGTAGGCTACTTGAACAGGAAACAAAGCATAGAGACAAAACTGAGAACTCCTTTATTTTGCCAAGTTTCAAAGAACTACTACGAACCATGTTGGATTTAGTGTTCCAAATTCATCTATCTACATAGGAGAGAACAGAGTGAAACCTAAAAAAAACCTGCTACTGTAAACGAACGGTTCAACCTAGAAGAACAAAATTTAATGAGCCATGTGGGATTTGTGTACTTGTCAATACCACCACGTATCATCAAGATTGGGTGAAAAAATATTTGCTGGTATTTCGGAAACTCGTAATTTCTTGGAAGCTTGGCCACCCCTTTCAATGAAAGTGCTTTTCCACAGTCTGTGCTAAGGGCTACTTGAAGAGAAACAAAGCATAGACACAAATCTGAGAACTCCTTCATTTTGTCAAGTTTCAAAGAGCTACTACAAACCATGTTGGATTTACAGTTCCAAATTCATCTATCTATGTAGAAGAGAACCGAGTGAAACCTAAATATAAAAACTGCTACTGTAGACGAATGCTTCAACCTAGAAAAACACAATTTGGTGAGCCAAGTAGGATTTGTGTACTTGTCAATACCACCACGTATCATCACGATTGGGTGAAAAAATATTTGCTGGTATTTCGGAAACTCGTAATTTCTTGGAAGCTTGGCAACACCTTTCAATGAAAGTGCTTTCCACAATCTCTACTTATGTCTACTTGAAGAGGAAACAAACCATAGAGACAAAACTGAGAACTACTTTATTTTGTCAAGTTTCAAAGAGCTACTACAAACCATGTTGGATTTAGAGTTCCAAATTCATCTATCTATATAGGAGAGAACAGAGTTAAACGTAAATATAAAAACTGCTACTGTAGACAAACGCTTCAACCTGAAGAACAGAATTTGGTGAGCCAAGTGGGATTTGTGTCCTGATCATTTCCACCCAGTATCCTCAAGATTGGGTGAAAAAATATTTGCTGGTATTTCAGGAAACTCGTTATTTCTGAGAAGCTTGGCAACCCTCTCAATGAAAGTGCTTTTCCACAATCTGTGCCTAGGGCTATTTGAAGAAGAAACAAACCATAGGGACAAAACTGAGAACTACTTTATTTTGCCTAGTTTCAAAGAGCTACTACAAACCATGTTGGATTAAGAGTTCCAATTTCATCTATCTATATAGGGGAGAACAGAGTGAAACCTAAATATAAAAAACTGCTACTGTAGACGAACGCTTCAACCTAGAAGAACAAAATTTGGTGAGCCAAGTGGGATTTGTGTACTTGTCATTACGACCACGTATTATCAAGATTGGGTGAAAAAATATTTGCTGGTATTTCGGAAACTCGTAATTTCTTGGAATCTTGGCAAAAACTTTCAATGAATGTGCATTTCCACAGTCTGTGCCTAGGGATACTTGAAGAGGAAACAAACCACAGAGACAAATCTGAGAACTCCTTTATTTTGTCAAGTTTCAAAGAGCTACTACAAACCATGTTGGATTTAGAGTTCCAAATTCATCTATCTATGTAGAAGAGAACAGAGTGAAACCTAAATATAAAAACTGCAACTGCAGACGAACGCTTCAACCTAGAAGAACAAAATTTGGTGAGCCAAGTGCCATTTGTGTACTTGTCACTACCACCACGTATCATCAAGATTGGGTGAAAAAATATTTGCTGGTATTTCGGAAACTTGTTATTTCTTAGAAGCTGGGCAACCCCTCTCAATGAAAGTGCTTTCCCATAGTCTGTGCCTAGGGCTACTTGAAGAGAAAACAAAGCATAGAGACAAAACTGAGAACTACTTTTTTTGTCAGTTTCAAAGAGCTACTACAAACCATGTTGGATTTAGAGTTCCAAATTCATCTATCTATATAGGAGAGAACAGAGTGAAACCTAAATATAAAAACTGCTACTGTAGACGAACGCTTCAACCTAGAAGAACACAATTTGGTGAGCCAAGTGGGATTTGTGTACTTGTCATTACCACAAAGTATCATCAAGATTGGGTGAAAAAATATTTGCTGGTATTTCAGAAACTCGTTTTTTCTTAGAAGCTTGGCAAACCCTCTCAATGAAAGTGCTTTTCCACAGTCTGTGCATAGGGCTACTTGAAGAGGAAACAAAGTATAGAGACAAAACTGAGAACTCCTTTATTTTGCCAAGTTTCAAAGATCTACTACGAACCATGTTGGATTTAGTGTTCCAAATTCATCTATCTATATAGGAGAGAACAGAGGGAAACGTAAATATAAAAACTGCTACTGTAGACGAACGCTTCAACCTAGAAGAACAGAATTTGGTGAGGCAAGTGGGATTTGTTTAAGGATCAATATAACCAAGTATCATCAAGATTGGGTGAAAAAATATTTGGTGGTATTTCTGAAACTTGTAATTTCTTCGAATCTCGGCAACCCCTTTCAATGAAAGTGATTTCCACAGTCTCTTCTTATGGCTACTAGAAGAGGAAACAAACCATAGAGACAAAGCTGAGAACTCCTTTATTTTGTCAAATTTCAAAGAGCTACTACAAACCATGTTGGATTTAGAGTTCCAAATTCATCTATCTATATAGGAGAGAACAGAGGGAAACCTAAAAATATAAACTGCTACTCTAAATGAACGGTTCAACCTAGAAGAACAAAATTTGGTGAGCCAAGTGGGATTGTGTACTGATCATTTTCACCAAGTATCATCAAGATTGGGCGAAAAAATATTTGGTGGTATTTCGGAAACTATTAATTTCTCGGAAGTTGGCAACCCCTTACAATGAAAGTGCTTTTCCACAAACTGTGCCTAGGGCTACTTGAAGGGCAAACAACCATAGAGACAAAACTGAGAACTACTTTTTTTGTCAATTTTAAAAGAGCTACTACAAACCATGTTGGATTTAGGGTTCCAAATTTATCTATCTATTTAGGAGAGAACAGAGGGACACATAAAAATATAAATGGTACTGTAAACCAACGCATCAAACTAGAAGAACAAAATTTGGTGAGCCACGTGGGAATTGTGGACTTATCATTACCACCAAGTATCATCAAGATTGGGTGAAAAAATATTTGCTGGTATTTCGGAAACTCGTTATAACTTGGAAGCTTGGCAACCCCTTTCAATGATAGTGCTTTTCCACAGTCTGTGGTAGGGCTACTTGCAGAGGAAACAAACCGTAGAGACAAAATTGAGAACTCCTTTATTTTGTCAAGTTTCAAAGAACTACTACAAACCATGTTGGATTTAGGGTTCCAAATCCATCTATATATATAAGAGAGAACAGAGTGAAACCTAAATATAAAAGCTGCAACTGTAGACGAACGCTTAAACCTAGAAGAACAAAATTTGGTGAGCCAAGTGGGATTGGTGTACTGATCATTACCACCAAGTATCATCAAGATTGGGTGAAAAAATATATGCTGGTATTTCGGAAACTCGTTATTTCTTGGATGCCTGGCAACGCTCTCAATTAAAGTGCTTTTCCAGAGTCTGCGCCTAGGGCTACTTGAAAAAGAATCAAAGCATAGAGACAAAACTGTGAACTATTTTATTTTGTCAAGTTTCAAAGAGCTACTACAAACCATGTTGGATTTAGAGTTCCAAATTCATGTATATATATAAGAGAGAACAGAGTGAAACCTAAATATAAAAACTGCTACTGTAGACGAACGCTTAAACCTAGAAGAACAAAATTTGGTGAGCCAAGTGGGATTGGTGTACTGATCATTACCACCAAGTATCATCAAGATTGGGTGAAAAAATATTTGCTGGTATTTCGGAAACTCGTTATTTCTTGTATGCTTTTCAACCCCTCTCAATGAAAGTGTTTTTCCAGAGTCTGTGCCTAGGGCTACTTGAAAAAGAAACAAACCATAGAGACAAAACTGAGAACTATTTTATTTTGTCAAGTTTCAAAGAGCTAATACAAACCATGTTGGATTTAAGGTTCCAAATTCATCTATCTATATAAGAGAGAACAGAGTGAAACGTAAATATTAATGCTGCTACTGTAGACGAACGCTTCAACCTAGAAGAACAAAATTTGGTGAGCCAAGTGGGATTTGTGTACCGATCCTTACCAGCAAGTATCATCAAGATTAGGTGAAAAAATATTTGCTGGTATTTCAGAAACTCATTATTTCTCAGAAGCTTGGCAACACCTCTCAATGAAAGTGCTTTTCCACAGTCTGTGCCTAGGGGTACTTGAAGAGGAAACAAACCATAGAGACAAAACTGAGAACTCCTTTATTTTGTCAAGTTTCAAAGAGCTACTACAAACCATGATGGATTTAGAGTTCCAAATTCATCTATCTATATAGGAGAGAACAGAGGGAAACCTAAATATAAATACTGCTACTGTAGACGAACGGATCAACCTAGAAGAACACAATTTGGTGAGCCAAGTCGTATTTGCGTACTGATCATTACCAAAAATTACCATCAAGATTGGTTGAAAAAATATTTGCTGGTATTTCGGAAACCCGTTATTTCTTAGAAGCTTGCCAACCCCTCGCAATTAAAGTGCTTTTCCACTGTCTGTGCCTAGAGCTACTTGAAGAGGAAACAAACCATAGAGACAAAACTGAGAACTCCTTTATTTTGTCAAGTTTCAAAGAGCTACCACAAACCATGTTGGACTTAGAGTTCCAAATTCATCTATCTATATAGGAGAGAACAGAGTGAAACCTAAATATAAAAACTGCTACTGTAGACGAACGCTTCAACCTAGAAGAAGAAAATGTGGTGAGCCAAGTGGGATTTGTGTCCTGATCATTACCATCATGTATCATCAAGATTGGCTGAAAAAATATTTGCTGGTATTTCGGAAACTCGTTATTTTTTAGAAGATTGGCAACCCCTTTCATTGAAAGTGCTTTTCCACAGTCTGTGCCTAGGGCTACTTGAAGAGGAAAAAAACCATAGAGACAATACTGAGAACTCCTTTATTTTGTCAAGTTTCAAAGAGCTACTACAAACCATGTTGGATTTAGAGTTCCAAATTCATGTATCTATATAGAAGAGAACAGAGTGAAACCTAAAAATATAAACAGCTACTGAAAACGAACGCTTCAACCGAGAAGAACAAAATTTGGTGAGCCAAGTGGGATTTGTGTACTTGTCATTACCACCAAGTATCATCAAGATTGGGTGAAAAAGTATTTGCTGGTATTTCGGAAACTCCTAATTTCTTGGAAGCTTGGCAACCCCTTTCAATGAAAGTGCGTTTCCACAGTCTGTGCCTAGGGCTACTTAAAGAGGAAACAAACCATAGAGACAAAACTGAGAACTACTTTATTTTGTCAAGTTTCAAAAAGCTACTGCATACCATGTTGGATTTAGAGTTACAAATTCATCTATCTATATAAGAGAGAACAGAGTGAAACCTAAATATAAAAACTGCTACTGTAGACGAACGCTTAAACCTAGAAGAACAAAATTTGGTGAGCCATTTGGGATTGATGTACTGATCATTACCACCAAGTATCATCAAGATTGGGTGAAAAAATATTTGCTGGTATTTCGGAACTCGTTATTTCTTGGAAGCTTGGCAACCCCTCTCAAAGAAAGTGCTTTTCCACAGTCTGTGCCTAGGGCTACTTGAAGAGGAAACAAACCATAGAGACAAAACTGAGAACTCCTTTATTTTGTCAAGTTACAAAGAGCTACTACAAACAATGTTGGATTTAGAGTTCCAAATTCATCTATCTACATAGAAGAGAACAGAGTGAAACCTAAATATAAAAACACCTACTGTAGACGAACGCTTCAACCTTGAAGAAGAAAATTTGGTGAGCCAAGTGGGATTGGTGTATTGATTTTTACCACCAAGTATCATCAAGATTGTGTGAAAAAATATTTGCTGGTATTTCGGAAACTCGTTATTTCTTGGAAGCTTGGCAACCCCTTTCAATGAAAGGGCTTTTCCACAGTCTGTGCCTAGGGATACTTGAAGAGGAAACAAACCATAGAGACAAAACTGAGAACTCCTTTGTTTTTCAAGTTTCAAAGAGCTTCTACAAACCATGTAGGATTTAGAGTACCAAATTCATCTATCTATATAGGAGAGAAAAAGTGAAACCTAAAAATAGAAACTGCTACTGTAAACGAACGCTTCAACTGGGAAGAACAAAATTTGGTGAGGCAAGTGGCATTTATGTACTTGTCATTACCACCACTTATCATCAAGATTGGGTGAAAAAGTATTTGCTGGTATTTCGCAAACTCGTAATTTCTTGAAAGCTTGGCAACCTCTTTCAATGAAAGTGCTTTTCCAGAGTCTCTGCTTAGGGCTACTTGAAGAGAAAGGAAATCATAGAGACAAAACTGAGAACTCCTTTATTTTGTCAAGTTTCAAAGGACTACTACAAACCATGTTGGATTTAGAGATCCAAATTCATCTATCTATATAGGAGAGAACAGAGGGAAACCTAAAAATATAAACTGCTAATGTAAACGAACGCTTCAACCTAGAAGAACAAAATTTGGTGAGTCAAGTGGGATTTGTGTTCCGATCATTACCACCAAGTATCATCAAGATTGGGTGAAAAAATATTTGCTGGTATTTCGCAAACTCGTTATTTCTTAGAAGCTTGGCAACCCCTCTCAATGAAAGTGCTTTTCCACAGTCTGTGCCGAGGGCTACTTTAAGAGGAAACAAACCATAGAGACAAAACTGAGAACTAAATTTTTTTGTCAACTTTCAAAGAGGTACTACAAACCATGTTGGATTTAGAGTTCCAAATTTTTCTATCTATATAAGAGAGAACAGAGTGAAACATAAAAATAAAAAATGCTACTCTAAACGAACGCTTCAACATAGAAGAACAAAATTTGGTGAGCCAAGTGGAATTTGTGTATTTGTCATTACCCCAAGTATCACCAAGATTGGGTGAAAAAATATTGGCTGGTTTTTCGGAAACTCTTAATTTCTTGGAAGCTTGGCAACCCCTTTCAATGAAAGTGCTTTTCCACAGTCTGTACCTAGGGGCACTTGAAGAGGAAACAAACCATAGCGACAAAATAGAGAACTCCTTTATTTTGTCAATTTTCAAAGAGCTAACACAAACCATGTTGGATTTAGAGTTCCAAATTCATCTATCTATATAGGAGAGAACAGAGGGAAACCTAAAAATATAAATTGCTACTTTAAACCAATGCTTCAACCTAGAAGAACAAAATTTGGTGAGTCAAGTGGGATTTGCGTACTTGTCATTACCACTACGTATCATCAAGATTGGGTGAAAAAGTATTTGCTGGTTTTTCGGAAACTCGTAATTTCTTGGAAGCTTGGCAACCCCTCTCAATGAAAGTGCTTTTCCACAGTCTGTGCCTAGGGTTACTTGTAGAAGAAACAAACCATAGAGAAAAACTGAGACCTACTTTATTTTGTCAAGTTTCAAAGAGCTACTACAAACCATGTTGGATTTAGAGTTCCAAATTCATCTATCTATATAGGAGAGAACAGAGGGAAACCTAAATATAAAAACTGCTACTGCAGACGAACGCTTCAACCTAGAAGAACAAAATTTGGTGAGCCAAGTGGGATTTCTGTACTGATCATTACCACCAAGCATCATCAAGATTGGGTGAAAAAATATTCCCTGTATTTGGAAACTCTTTATTTCTTAGAAGATTGGCAATCCTCTCAATGAAAGTGCTTTTCCACAGTCTGTGCCTAGGGCTACTTGAAGAGGAAACAAACCATAGAGACAAAACAGAGAACTACTTTATTTTGTCAAGTTTCAAAGAGCTACTACAAACCATGTTGGATTAAGAGTTCCAAATTCATCTATCTACATAGGAGAGAACAAAGTGAAACCTAAAAATAAAAACTGCTACTCTAAAGGAACGCTTCAACCTAGAAGAACAAGATTTGGTGAGCCAAGTGCGATTGTGTACTTGTCATTATCACCACGTATCATCAAGATTGGGTGAAAAAGCATTTGCTGGTATTTCGGAAACTCATAATTTCTTGGAATCTGGGCAACTCCTTTCAAAGTAAGTGCTTTTCCACAGTCTCTGCTTAGGGCTACTTGAAAAGGAAAACAATCATAGAGACAAAACTGAGAACTCCTTTTTTTATCAATTTTCAAAGAGCTACTACAAACCATGTTGGATTTACAGTTCCAAATTCATCTATCTATATAGGAGAGAACAGAGTGAAACCTAAATATAAAAACTGCTACTGTAGACGAACGCTTCAGCCTAGAAGAACACAATTTGGTGAGCCAAGTGGGATATGTGTACTGATCATTACCACCAAGTAACATCAAGATTGGGTGAAAAAATATTTGCTGGTATTTCGGAAACTCGTTATTTCTTCGAAGCTTGGCAACCCCTTTCAATGAAAGGGTTTTTCCACAGTCTGTGCCTAGGGCTACTTGAAGAGGAAACAAACCATAGAGACAAAACTGAGATCTCCTTTATTTTGTCAAGTTTCAAAGAGCTACTACAAAACATGTTGGATTTAGAGTTCCAAATTCATCTATCTATATAAAAAAGAACAGAGTAAAACCTAAATATAAAAACTGCTTCTGTAACAAACGGTTAAAACTAGAAGAACAAAATTTGTTGAGCCAAGTGCGATTTTTGGACTTATCATTACCACCAAGTATCATCAAGATTGGGTGAAAGAATATTTGCTGGTATTTAGGAAACACGTTATTTCGTAGAAGCTTGGCAACCCCTCCCAATGAAAGTGCTTTTCCACAGTCTGTGCATAGGGCTACTTGAAGAGGAAACAAACCATAGACACAAAACTGAGAACTCCTTTATTTTGGGAAGTTTCAAAGAGCTACTACAAACCATGTTGGATTTAGAGTTCCAAATTCATCTATCTATATAGGAGAGAACAGAGTGAAACCTAAATATAAAACTGCTAATGTAGACGAACGCTTCAACCTCGAAGAACAAAATTTGGTGAGCCAAGTGGGATTTGTGTACCTGTAATTACCACCAGGAATCATCAAGATTGGGTGAAAAAATATTTGCTGGTATTTGAGAAAGTCATAATTTCTTGGAAGCTTGGCAACCCCTTTCATTGAAAGTGCTTTCCACAGTCTCTGCTTAATGCTACATGAAGAGGAAACAATTCATAGAGACAAAACTGAGAACTCCTTTATTTTGTCAAGTTTCAAAGAGCTACTACAAACCATGTTGGATTTAGAGTTCCAAATTTATCTATCTATATAGGAGAGAACAGAGGGAAACCTAAAAATATAAACTGCAACTGTAAACGAACGCTTCAACCTAGAAGAACACAATTTGGTGAGCGAAGTGGGATTTGTGTACTGATCATTAGCACCACGTATCATCAAGATTGGGTGAAAAAATATTTGCTGGTATTTCGGAAACTCGTTATTTCTTTGAAGCTTGGCAACACCTCTCAATGAAAATGCTTTTCCACAGTCTGTGCCTACGGCTACTTGAAGAGGAAACAAACCATAGAGACAAAACTGAGATCTCCTTTATTTTGTCAAGGTTCAAAGAGCTAGTACAAACCATGTTGGATTTAGAGTTCCAAATTCATCTATCTATATAGGACAGAAGATAGGGAAACCTAAATATATATATACTGCTATTTTAAACGAACGCTTCAAACTAGAAGAACAAAATTTGGTGAGTCCAGTGGGATTTCTGTACCGATCATTACCACCAAGTATCATCCTGAATGGGTGAAAAAATATTTGCTGGTATTTCAGAAACTCGTTATTTCTTCGAAGCTTGGCAACCCCTTTCAATGAAAGTGCTTTTCCACAGTCTCTGCTTAGGGCTACTTGAAGAGGAAACAAATCATAGAGACAAAACTGAGAACTCCTTTATTTTGTCAAGTTTCAAAGAGCTACTACAAACCATGTTGGATTTAGAGTTCCAAATTCATCTATATATATAGGAGAGAACAGAGGGAAACCTAAAAATATAAACTGCTACTGTAAACGAACGCTTCAACCTAGAAGTACAAAATTTGGTGAGTCAAGTGGGATTTGCGTACTTGTCATT
>NW_027513082.1:170256-278340 GCF_048772815.1 Callospermophilus lateralis
TTTTATTTTTAGGTTTCACTTTGTTCTCTCCTATATTGATAGATGAATTTGGAACTCTAAATCCAACAAGGTTTGTAGTGGCCCTTTGAAGCTTGACAAAAAAAGTAGTTCTCAGTTTTGTCTCTATGATTCGTTTCCTCTTCAAGTAGCCCAGGCAGAGACTGTGGAAAATCATTTTCATTGAAAGGGGTTGCCAAGCTTCCAAGAAATTACGGGTTTCCGAAATACCAGCAAATACTTTTTCACCAAATCTTGATGATACATGGTGGTAATGACAAGTACACAAATCCCACTTGGCTCACCAAATTTTGGTCTTCTAGGTTGTAGCGTTCGTCTACAGTAGCAGTTTTAATATTTACGTTTCACTCTGTTCTCTCTTATATAGATAGATGAATTTGGAACTCTAAATCCAACATGGTTTGTAGTAGCTCTTTGAAACTTGACAAAATAAAGTAGGTCTCAGTTTTTCTCTATGGTTTGTTTCTTCTACAAGTAACCCTAGGCACAGACTGTGGAAAAGCACTTTCATTGAGAGGGGTTGCGAAGCTTCTAAGAAATAATGAGTTTTCGAAATACCAGCAAATATTTTTTCACCCAATCTTGATGATACTTGGTGGTAATAATCAGTACACAAAACCCACTTGACTCACCAAATTGTGTTCTTCTAGGTTGAAGTGTTCCTTTACAGTAGCAGTTTATAATTTTATGTTTCCCTCTGTTCTCTCCTATATAGATAGCTGAATTTGGAACTCTAAATCCAGCATGGTTTGTAGTAGCTCTTTGAAACTTGACAAAATAAAGTAGTTCTCAGTATTGTCTCTATGGTTTGTATCCTCTTCAATTACCCCTAGGCACAGACTGTGTAAAAGCACTTTAATTGAGTGGGTTGTCAAGCTTCTAAAAAATAAAGAGTTTCCAAAATACCAGCAAATATTTTTTTACCCAATCTTGATGATACTTGGTGGTAATGATCAGTACACAAATCCCACTTGGCTTACCAAATTGTGTTCTTCTAGGTTGAAGCATTCGTTTACAGTAGTTGTTTATATTTTTAGGTTTCCCTCTGTTCTCTCCTGTAGAGATAGATGACTTTGGAACTCTAAATCCAACATGGTTTGTAGTAGCTCTTTGATACTTGACAAGATAAAGTAGTTCTCAGTTTTGTCTCTATGATTTGTTTCCTCTTCAAGTAGACCTAAGCAGAGACTGTGGAAAAGCACGTTCATTGGAAGGGTTTGCTAAGCTTCCAAGAAATTACGAGTTTCCGAAATACCAGCAAATATTTTTTCACCCATTACTGAGGATACCTGGTGGTAATGATCGGTACACAAATCCGACTTGGCTCACCAAATTTTGTTGTTCTAGGTTGAAGCGTTTCTTTAAAGTAGCAGTTTTTGTTTTTAGGTTTCATTTTGTTGTCTCCTATATAGATAGATGAATTTGGAACTCTAAATCCAACATGGTTTGTAGTAGCTCTGTGAAACTTGACAAAATAAAGGAGTTCTCAGTTTTGTCTCTATGGTTTGTTTCCTCTTCAAGTAGCCGTAGGCACAGACTGTGGAAAAGCATTTTCATTGCGAGGGGTTGCCAAGCTTCTAAGAAATAACGAGTCTCCGAAATACCAGCAAATATTTTTTCACCCAATCTTGATGATACTTGGTGGTAATGATCAGTACACAAATCCCACTTGGCTCACCAAATTCTGTTCTTCTGGTTGAAGCGACGTAAACAGGAGCAGTTTTTAAATGTAGGTTTCACTCTGTTCTCCCTTATATAGATAGATGAATTTGGAACTATAAATCCAACATGGTTTGTAGTACTCTTTGAAAATTGACAAAATAAAAGAGTTCTCAGTTTTGTCTCTATGGTTTGATTCCTCTTCAAGTAGCCTTAAGCACAGAATGTGGAAAAGCACTTTCATTGAGAGGGGTTGCCAAGCTTCCAAGAAATTACGAGATTCTGAAATACCAGCAAATATTTCTTCACCCAATCTTGATGATACTTGGTAGTAATGAACGGTACACAAATCCTACTTGGCTCACCACATTTTGTTCTTGTAGGTTGAAGCGTTCGTTTACAGTAGCAGTTTTTATTTTTAGGTTTCACTCTGTTCTCTCCTATATAGATAGATGAATTTGGAACTCTAAATCCAACATGGTTTGTAGTAGCTCTTTGAAACGTGAAAAAATAAAGGAGTTCTCAGTTTTGTCTCTATGGTTTGTTTCCTCTTCAAGTAGCCATAGGCACAGACTGTGGAAAAGCATTTTCATTCAGAGGGGTTGCCAAGCTTCTATGAAAAAAAGAGTTTCCGAAATACCAGCAAATATTTTTTCACCCAATCTTGATGATAGTTGGTGGTAATGATCAGGACACAATCCACTTGGCACACCACATTTTGTTCTTCTAGGTTGAAGCATTCTTCTACAGTAGCAGATTTTTTATTTAGGTTTCACTCTGTGCTCTCCTATATAGATAGATGAAATTGGAACTCTAAATCCAACATGGTTTTTAGTAGCTCTTTGAAACTTGACAAATAAAGGAGTTCTCAGTTTTGTCTCTATGGTTTGTTTCCTCTTCAAGTAGCCCTAAGCACAGAATGTGGAAAAGCAATTTCATTGAGAGGGCTTGCCAAGCTTCTAAGAAATAACGAGTTTCCGAAATACCAGCAAATATTTTTTCACCCAATCTTGAAGATACTTGGTGGTAATGATCAGGACACAAATCCCACTTGGCTCACCGAATTTTGTTCTTCTACATTGAAGCGTTCGTTTACAGTAGTAGTTTTCATATTTAGGTTTCCCTCTGTTCTCTCCTATATAGATAGATGAATTTGGAACTCTAAATCCAACATGGTTTGTAGTAGCTTTTTGAAACTTGAAAAAAAAAAGTAGTTCTCAATTTTGTCTCTATGGTTTGTTTCCTCTTCAAGTAGCCCTAGGCAGAGACTGTGGAAAAGCACTTTCATTGAAAGGGGTTGCCAAGCTTCCAAGAAATTACGAGTTTTCATAATACCAGCACATATTTTTTCACCCAATCTTGAAGATACGTGGTGGAAATGACAAGTACAAAAATCCCACTCGGCTCACCAAATTTTGTTCTTCTAGGTTGAAGCGTTCGTTTACAGTAGCAGTTTTTGTTTTTACGTGTCGCTCTGTTCTATCCTATATAGATAGATGAATTTGGAACTCTAAATCCAACATGGTTTGTAGTAGCTCTTTGAAAATTGACAAAAAGAGTAGTTCTCAGTTTTTTCTCTACGGTTTCTTTCCTCTTCAAGTAGCCCTAAGCAGAGACTGTGGAAAAGCATGTTCATCGAAAGGGGGTGCCAAGCTTCCAAAAAATTACGAGTTTCCAAAATACCAGCAAATATTTTTTCACCAATCTTGATTATACGTGGTGGAAATGACAAGTACACAAATCCTACTTGGCTCACAAATTTTGTTCTTCTATTTGGAAGGGTTCGTTTACAGCAGCAGTTTTTATTTTTAGGTTTCACTCTGTTCTCTACTATATAGATAGATGAATTTGGAACTCTAAATCCAACATGGTTTGTAGTATCTCTTGAAACTTTACAAAATAAAGTAGTTCTCAGTTTTGCCTCTATGGTTTGTTTCCTCTTCAAGTAGCCCTAGGCACATACTGTGGAAAAGCACTTTAATTGAGAGGGGTTGCCAAGCTTCTAAGAAATAACGAGTTTCCGAAATACCAGTAAATATTTTTTACCCAATCTTGATGATACGTAGTGGTAATGACAAGTACACAATCCCACTTGGCTCAACAAATTTTGTTCTTCTAGGTTGAAGAGTTCGTTTACAGTAGCAGTTTTTATTTTAAATTTCACTCTGTTCTCAAATATATAGATAGATGAATTTGGAACTCTAAATCCAACATGGTTTGTCGTAGCTCTTTGAAACTTTACAAAATAAAGTAGTTCTCTGTTTTGTCTCTATGGTTTCTTTCCTCTTCAAGTAGCCATAGGCAGAGACTGTGGAAAAGCACTTTCATTGAAAGGGGTTGCCAAGCTTCCAAGAAATTACGAGTTTCCAAAATCCCAGCACATATTTTTTCACCCAATCTTGATGATACGTGGTGGTAATGACAAGTACACAAATCCCACTTGGCTCACCAAATTTTGTTCTTCTAGGTTGAAGCGTTCGTCTATAGTAGCAGTTTTATATTTAGGTTTCCCTCTGTTCTCTCCTATATTGATAGATGAATTTGGAAATCTAAATCCAACATGGGTGGTAGTAGCTCTTTTAAACTTGAACAAAAAAAAGCATTTCTCAGTTTTGTCTCTATGATTTGTTTCCTCTTCAAGTAACAATAATAGAGACTGTGGAAAAGCACTTTCATTGAAAGGGGTTGCCAAGCTTCCAAGAAATTACGAGTTTCCGAAATACCAGCAAATATTTTTTCACCCAATCTTGATGATACTTGGTGGTAATGATCAGGACACAAATCCCACTTGGCTCACCAAATTCTGTTGAAGCGTTCGTCTACAGTAGCAATTTTTATATTGAGGTTTCCCTCTGCACTCTCCTATATAGATAGATGAATTTGGAACTATAAATCCAACATGGTTGGTAGTACATTTTTAAAACTTGACAAAAAAAGTAGTTCTCAATTTTGTCTCTATGGATTGTTTCCTCTTCAAGTAGCCCTAGGCAGAGACTGTAGAAAAGCACTTTCATTGAAAGGGGTTGCCAAGCTTTTAAGAAATTACGAGTTTCCAAAATACCAGCACATATTTTTTCACCCCATCTTGATGATACGTGGTGGTAATGACAAGTATACAAGTCCCACTTGGCTCACCAAATTTTGTTCTTCTAGGTTGAAGCGCTCGTTTACAGTAGCAGTTTTTATTTTTAGGTTTCACTCTGTTCTCTACTATATAGATAGTAGAATTTGGAACTCTAAATCCAACATGGTTTGTAGTAGCTCTTTGAAACATGACAAAATAAAGGTGTTCTCAGTTTTATCTCTATGCTTTGTTTCCTCTTCAAGTAGCCCTAGGCACAGACTTTGGAAAAGCACTTTCATTGAGAGGGGTTGCCAAGCTTCTAAGAAATAATGAGTTTCCGATATGACAGCAAATATTTTTTCACCCAATCTTGATGATACGTGGTGTTATTGACAAGTACACAAATCCCACTTGGCTCACCAAATTTTGTTCTTCTAGGTTGAAGCGTTCGTTTACAATAGCAGTTTTTATTTTTAGGTGTCACTCTGTTCTATCCTATATAGTTAGATGAATTTGGAACACTAAATCCAACATGGTTTGTAGTAGCTCTTTGAAAATTGACAAAAAAAGTAGTTCTCAGTTTTTTCTCTATGGCTTTTTTTCTCTTCAAGTAGCCCTAAGCAGAGACTGTGGAAAAGTACTTTCATAGAAAGGGGTTGCCAAGCTTCCAAGAAATTACGAGATTCCAAAATACCAGCAAATATATTTTTCACCCAATCTTGATGATACGTGGTGGCATTGACAAGTACACAAATCCTACTTGGCTCACCAAATTTTGTTCTTGTAGGTTGAAGCGTTCGTTTACAATAGCAGTTTTTATTTTTAGGTTTCACTCTGTTCTCAAATATATAGATAGATGAATTTGGAACTCTAAATCCAACATGGTTTGTAGTAGCTCTTTGAAACTTGACAAAATTAAGTAGTTCTCAGTTTTGTCTCTATGGTTTGTTTCCTCTTCAAGTAGCCCTAAGAAGAGACTGTGGAAAAGCACTTTCATTGAAAGGGGTTGCCAAGCTTCCAAGAAATTACGAGTTTCCGAAATACCAGCAAATATTTTTTCACACAATCTTGTTGATACATGGTGGTATGACAAGTACACAAATCCCACTTGGCTCACCAAATTTTGTTCTTCTATGTTGAAGCGTTCGTTTGCAGTAGCAGTTTTTATTTTTAGGTTTCATTTTTTTGTCTCCTACATAGATAGATGAATTTGGAACTCTAAATCGAACATGGTTTGTAGTAGCTATTTGAAACTTGACAAAATATAGGATTTCTCAGTTTTGTCTCTATGGTTTGTTTCCTCTTTAAGTAGCCATAGGCACAGACAGTGGAAAAGCATTTTCATTGAGAGGGGTTGCCAAGCTTCTAAGAAATAACGAGACTCCGAAATACCAGCACATATTTTTTCACCCAATCTTGATGATACTTTGTGGTAATGATTAGTACACAAATCCCACTTGGCTCACCAAATTTTGTTCTTCAAGGTTGAAGCGTTCATCTACAGTAGCAGTTTTTATATTTAGGTTTCCTTCTGTGCTCTCCTATATAGATAGATGAATTTGGAACACTAAATCCAACATGGTTTGTAGTAGCTCTTTGAAACTTGACAAAATAAAGGAGTTCTCAGTTTTGTTTCTATGGTTTGTTTCCTCTTGAAGTAGCCCTAGGCACAGACTGTGGAAAAGCACTTTCATTGAGAGGCTTTCCCAAGCTTCTAAGAAATAACGAGTTTTCAAAATACCAGCAAATATTTTTTCACCCAAACTTGATGATACTTGGTGGTAATGATCAGTACACAAATCCCACTTTGCTCACCAAATTTTGTTCTTCTTGGTTGAAGCGTTCGTCTATAGTAGCAGTTTATATATTTAGGTTTCACTGTGTTCTCTTCTATATAGATAGATGAATTTCGAACTCTAAATCCAACGTGGTTTGTAGTACCTCTTTGAAACTTGACAAAATAAAAGTGATTCTCAGTATTGTCTCAATGGTTTGTTTCCTCTTCAAGTAGCCCTAGACACAGACTGTGGAAAAGCACTTTCATTGAGTGGGTTGTCAAGATTCTATGAAATAAAGATTTTCCAAAATACAAGCAAATATTTTTTTCCCAATCTTGATGATACTTGGGGGTAATTATCAGTACACAAATCTCACTTGGCACACCAAATTTGCTTCTTCTAGGTTTAAGCGTTCGTCTTCAGTAGCAGTTTTTATTTTTAGGTTTCACTTTGTTCTCTCCTATATAGATAGATGAATTTGGAACTCTAAATCCAACATGGGTGGTAGTAGCTCTTTTAAACTTGAACAAAAAAAAAACATTTCTCAGTTTTGTCTCTATGATTTGTTCCTCTTCAAGTAGCAATAAGCAGAGACTGTGGAAAAGCACTTTCATTGAAAGGGGTTGCCAAGCTTCAAGAAATTACGAGTTTCCGAAATACCAGCAAATATTTTTTCACCCAATCTTGATGATACTTGGTGGTAATGATCAGGACACAAATCCCACTTGGCTCACCAAATTCTGTTGAAGCGTTCGTCTACAGTAGCAATTTTTATATTGAGGTTTTCCCTCTGCTCTCTCTTATATAGATAGATGAATTAGGAACTCTATATCCAACATGGTTGGTAGTACCTTTTTAAAACTTGACAAAAAAAGTAGTTCTCAATTTTGTCTCTATGGTTTGTTTTCCTCTTCAAGTAGCCCTAGGCAGAGACTGTAGAAAAGCACTTTCATTGAAAGGGGTTGCCAAGCTTTTAAGAAATTACGAGTTTCCAAAATACCAGCACATATTTTTTCACCCAATCTTGATGATACGTGGTGGTAATGACAAGTATACAAGTCCCACTTGGCTCACCAAATTTTGTTCTTCTAGGTTGAAGCGTTCGTTTACAATAGCAGTTTTTATTTTTAGGTGTCACTCTGTTCTTTCCTATATAGTTAGATGAATTTGGAACACTAAATCCAACATGGTTTGTAGTAGCTCTTTGAAAATTGACAAAAAAAGTAGTTCTAAGTTTTTTCTCTATGGCTTTTTTTCTCTTCAAGTAGCCCTAAGCAGAGACTGTGGAAAAGTACTTTCATCGAAAGGGGTTGCCAATGCTTCCAAGAAATTACGAGATTCCAAAATAACAGCAAATATATTTTTCACCCAATCTTGATGATATCGTGGTGGCATTGACAAGTACACAAATCCTACTTGGCTCACCAAATTTTGTTCTTGTAGGTGAAGCGTTCGTTTACAGTAGCAGTTTTTTTATTTTTAGGTTTCACTATGTTCTCAAATATATAGATAGATGAATTTGGAACTCTAAATCCAACATGGTTTGTAGTAGCTCTTTGAAACTTGACAAAATTAAGTAGATCTCAGTTTTGTCTCTATGGTTTGTTTCCTCTTCAAGTAGCCCTAAGAAGAGACTGTGGAAAAGCACTTTCATTGAAAGGGTTGCCAAGCTTCCAAGAAATTACGAGTTTCCGAAATACCAGCAAATATTTTTTCACACAATCTTGTTGATACATGGTGTATGACAAGTACACAAATCCCACTTGGCTCACCAATTTTGTTCTTCTAGGTTGAAGCGTTCGTTTACAGTAGCAGTTTTTATTTTTAGGTTTCATTTTTTTGTCTCCTACATAGATAGATGAATTTGGAACTCTAAATCGAACATGGTTTGTAGTAGCTATTTGAAACTTGACAAAATATAGGATTTCTCAGTTTTGTCTCTATGGTTTGTTTCCTCTTCAAGTAGCCATAGGCACAGACAGTGGAAAAGCATTTTCATTGAGAGGGGTTGCCAAGCTTCTAAGAAATAACGAGACTCCGAAATACCAGCACATATTTTTTCACCCAATCTTGATGATACTTGGTGGTAATGATTAGTACACAAATCCACTTGGCTCACCAAATTTTGTTCTTCAAGTTTGAAGCGTTCATCTACAGTAGCAGTTTTTATATTTAGGTTTCCTTCTGTGCTCTCCTATATAGATAGATGAATTTGGAACACTAAATCCAACATGGTTTGTAGTAGCTCTTTGAAACTTGACAAAATAAAGGAGTTCTCATTTTTGTTTCTATGGTTTGTTTCCTCTTGAAGTAGCCCTAGGCACAGACTGTGGAAAAGCACTTTCATTGAGAGGCTTTCCCAAGCTTCTAAGAAATAACGAGTTTTCAAAATACCAGCAAATTATTTTTTCACCAATCTTGATGATACTTGGTGGTAATGATCAGTACACAAATCCCACTTGGCTCACCAAATTTTGTTCTTCTTGGTTGAAGCGTTCGTCTACAGTAGCAGTTTATATATTTAGGTTTCACTGTGTTCTCTTCTATATAGATAGATGAATTTCGAACTCTAAATCCAACGTGGTTTGTAGTACCTCTTTGAAACTTGACAAAATAAAAGTAATTCTCAGTATTGTCTCTATGGTTTCTTTCCTCTTCAAGTAGCCCCTAGACACAGACTGTGCAAAAGCACTTTCATTGAGTGGGTTGTCAAGCTTCTATGAAATAACGATTTTCCAAAATACAAGCAAATATTTTTTTCCCAATCTTGATGATACTTGGGGGTAATTATCAGTACACAAATCTCACTTGGCCCACCAAATTTTCTTCTTCTAGGTTTAAGCGATCGTCTTCAGTAGCAGTTTTTATTTTTAGGTTTCACTTTGTTCTCTCCTATATAGATAGATGAATTTGGAACTCTAAATCCAACAAGGTTTGTAGTGGCTCTTTGAAACTTGACAAAAAAAGTAGTTCTCAGTTTTGTCTCTATGATTCGTTTCCTCTTCAAGTAGCCCAGGCAGAGACTGTGGAAAATCATTTTCATTGAAAGGGGTTGCCAAGCTTCCAAGAAATTACGGGTTTCCGAAATACCAGCAAATACTTTTTCACCAAATCTTGATGATACATGGTGGTAAGGTCAAGTACACAAATCCCACTTGGCTCACCATTTTTGGTCTTCTAGGTTGAAGCGTTCGTCTACAGTAGCAGTTTTAATATTTACGTTTCACTCTGTTCTCTCTTATATAGATAGATGAATTTGGAACTCTAAATCCAACATGGTTTGTAGTAGCTCTTTGAAACTTGACAAAATAAAGTAGGTCTCAGTTTTTTCTCTATGGTTTGTTTCTTCTACAAGCAACCCTAGGCACAGACTGTGGAAAAGCACTTTCATTGAGAGGGGTTGCCAAGCTTCTAAGAAATAATGAGTTTTCGAAATACCAGCAAATATTTTTTCACCCAACCTTGATGATACGTGGTGGTAATGATCAGTACACAAATCCCACTTGACTCACCAAATTGTGTTCCTCTAGGTTGAAGTGTTCCTTTACAGTAGCAGTTTATATTTTAGGTTTCCCTCTGTTCTCTCCTATATAGATAGCTGAATTTGGAACTCTAAATCCAGCATGGTTTTGTAGTAGCTCTTTGAAACTTGACAAAATAAAGTAGTTCTCAGTATTGTCTCTATGGTTTGTTTCCTCTTCAAGTACCCCTAGGCACAGACTGTGTAAAAGCACTTTAATTGAGTGGGTTGTCAAGCTTCTAAGAAATAAAGAGTTTCCAAAATACCAGCAAATATTTTTTTACCCAATCTTGATAATACTTGGGGGTAATTATCAGTACACAAATCTGACTTGGCCCACCAAATTTTGTTCTTCTAGGTTGAAGCGTTCGTTTACATTAGCAGTTTTTATTTTTAGGTGTCCCTCTGCTCTCTTTTATATAGATAGATGAATTTGGAAATCTAAATCCAACATGGTTTGTAGTAGCTCTTTGAAAGTGAAAAAATAAAGGAGTTTTCAGTTGTGTCTATATGATTTGTTTTCTCTTCAAGTAGCCATAAGCAGAGACTGTGGAAAAGCACTTTCATTGAGAGGGGTTGCCAAGGTTCCAAAAATTACGAGTTTCCAATATACCAGCAAATATTTTTTCACCCAATCTTGATGATACTTGGTGGTAAGGACAAGTACACAAATCCCACTTGGCTCACCAAATTTTGTTCTTCTAGGTTAAAGCGTTCGTCTACAGTAGCAGTTTTTATATTTAGGTTTCACTGTGTTCTCTTATATATAGATAGATGAATTTGGTACTCTAAATCCAACGTGGTTTGTAGTACCTCTTTGAAACTTGACAAAATAAAGTAGTTCTCTGTATTGTCTCTATGGTTTGTTTCCTCTTCAAGTTGCCCTAGACACAGACTGTGGAAAAGCACTTGCATTGAGTGGGTTGTCAAGCTTCTATGAAATAACGAGTTTCCAAAATACCAGCAAGTATTTTTTTCCCAATCTTGATGATACTTGGTGGTAATGATCAGTACACAAATCCCACTTGGCTTACCAAATTGTGTTCTTCTAGGTTGAAGCATTCGTTTACAGTAGTAGTTTATATTTTTAGGTTTCCCTCTGTTCTCTCCTGTAGAGATAGATGACTTTGGAACTCTAAATCGAACACGGTTTGTAGTAGCTCTTTGATACTTGACAAGATAAAGTAGTTCTCAGTTTTGTCTCTATGATTTGTTTCCTCTTCAAGTAGACCTAAGCAGAGACTGTGGAAAAGCACGTTCATTGGAAGGGTTTGCTAAGCTTCCAAGAAATTACGAGTTTCTGAAATACCAGCAAATATTTTTTCACCCATTAGTGAGGATACCTGGTGGTAATGATCGGTACACAAATCCGACTTGGCTCACCAAATTTTGTTGTTCTATGTTGAAGCGTTCCTTTACAGTAGTAGTTTTTATTTTTAGGTTTCATTTTGTTGTCTCCTATATAGATAGATGAATTTGGAACTCTAAATCCAACATGGTTTGTAGTAGCTCTGTGAAACTTGACAAAATAAAGGAGTTCTCAGTTTTGTCTCTATGGTTTGTTTCCTCTTCAAGTAGCCATAGGCACAGACTGTGGAAAAGCATTTTCATTGCGAGGGGTTGCCAAGCTTCTAAGAAATAACGAGTCTCCGAAATACCAGCAAATATTTTTTCACCCAATCTTGATGATACTTGGTGGTAATGATCAGTACACAAATCCCACTTGGCTCACCAAATTCTGTTCTTCTGGGTTGAAGCGACGTCTACAGTAGCAGTTTTTAAATGTAGGTTTCACTCTGTTCTCTCTTATATAGATAGATGAATTTGGAACTATAAATCCAACATGGTTTGTAGTACTCTTTGAAACTTGACAAAATAAAAGAGTTCTCAGTTTTGTCTCTATGGTTTGATTCCTCTTCAAGTAGCCTTAAGCACAGAATGTGGAAAAGCACTTTCATTGAGAGGGGTTGCCAAGCTTCCAAGAAATTACGAGATTCTGAAATACCAGCAAATATTTCTTCACCCAAACTTGATGATACCTGGTAGTAATGAACGGTACACAAATCCTACTTGGCTCACCAAATTTTGCTCTTGTAGGTTGAAGCGTTCGTTTACAGTAGCAGTTTTTATTTTTAAGTTTCACTCTGTTCTCTCCTATATAGATAGATGAATTTGGAACTCTAAATCCAACATGGTTTGTAGTAGCTCTTTGAAACGTGAAAAAATAAAGGAGTTCTCAGTTTTGTTTCTATGGTTTGTTTCCTCTTCAAGTAGCCATAGGCACAGACTGTGGAAAAGCATTTTCATTCAGAGGGGTTGCCAAGCTTCTATGAAATAAAGAGTTTCCGAAATACCAGCAAATATTTTTTCACCCAATCTTGATGATAGTTGGTGGTAATGATCAGGACACAATCCACTTGGCACACCACATTTTGTTCTTCTAGGTTGAAGCGTTCTTCTACAGTAGCAGATTTTTTATTTAGGTTTCACTCTGTGCTCTCCTATATAGATAGATGAAATTGGAACTCTAAATCCAACATGGTTTTTAGTAGATCTTTGAAACTTGACAAATAAAGGAGTTCTCAGTTTTGTCTCTATGGTTTGTTTCCTCTTCAAGTAGCCCTAAGCACAGAATGTGGAAAAGCAATTTCATTGAGAGGGCTTGCCAAGCTTCTAAGAAATAACGAGTTTCTGAAATACCAGCAAATATTTTTTCACCCAATCTTGAAGATACTTGGTGGTAATGATCAGGACACAAATCCCACTTGGCTCACCAAATTTTGTTCTTCTACATTGAAGCGTTCGTTTACAGTAGTAGTTTTCATATTTAGGTTTCCCTCTGTTCTCTCCTATATAGATAGATGAATTTGGAACTCTAAATCCAACATGGTTTGTAGTAGCTTTTTGAAACTTGAAAAAAAAAGTAGTTCTCAATTTTGTCTCTATGGTTTGTGTCCTCTTCAAGTAGCCCAAGCAGAGACTGTGGAAAAGCACTTTCATTGAAAGGGGTTGCCAAGCTTCCAAGAAATTACGAGTTTTCATAATACCAGCACATATTTTTTCACCCAATCTTGAAGATACGTGGTGGAAATGACAAGTACAAAAATCCCACTTGGCTCACCAAATTTTGTTCTTCTAGGTTGAAGCGTTCGTTTACAGTAGCAGTTTTTGTTTTTAGGTGTCGCTCTGTTCTATCCTATATAGATAGATGAATTTGGAACTCTAAATCCAACATGGTTTGTAGTAGCTCTTTGAAAATTGACAAAAACAGTAGTTCTCAGTTTTTTCTCTACGGTTTCTTTCCTCTTCAAGTAGCCCTAAGCAGAGACTGTGGAAAAGCTCGTTCATCGAAAGGGCGTGCTAAGCTTCCAAAAAATTACGAGTTTCCAAAATACCAGCAAATATTTTTTAACCAATCTTGATTATACGTGGTGGAAATGACAAGTACACAAATCCTACTTGGTTCACAAATTTTGTTCTTCTAGGTGGAAGGGTTCGTTTACAGCAGCAGTTTTTATTTTTAGGTTTCACTCTGTTCTCTACTATATAGATAGATGAATTTGGAACTCTAAATCCAACATGGTTTGTAGTAGCTCTTTGAAACTTTACAAAATAAAGTAGTTCTCAGTTTTGCCTCTATGGTTTGTTTCCTCTTCAAGTAGCCCTAGGCACATACTGTGGAAAAGCACTTTAATTGAGAGGGGTTGCCAAGCTTCTAAGAAATAACGAGTTTCCGAAATACCAGTAAATATTTTTTACCCAATCTTGATGATACGTAGTGGTAATGACAAGTACAGAATCCCACTTGGCTCAACAAATTTTGTTTTTCTAGGTTGAAGAGTTCGTTTACAAGTAGCAGTTTTTATTTTTAAATTTCACTCTGTTCTCAAATATATAGATAGATGAATTTGGAACTCTAAATCCAACACGGTTTGTAGTAGCTCTTTGAAACTTGACAAAATAAAGTAGTTCTCTGTTTTGTCTCTATGGTTTGTTTCCTCTTCAAGTAGCCATAGGCAGAGACTGTGGAAAAGCACTTTCATTGAAAGGGGTTGCCAAGCTTCCAAGAAATTACGAGATTACAAAATCCCAGCACATATTTTTTCACCCAATCTTGATGATACGTGGTGGTAATGACAAGTACACAAATCCCACTTCGCTCACCAAATTTTGTTCTTCTAGGTTGAAGCGTTCGTCTATAGTAGCAGTTTTTATATTTAGGTTTCCCTCTGTTCTCTCCTATATTGATAGATGAATTTGGAAATCTAAATCCAACATGGGTGGTAGTAGCTCTTTTAAACTTGAACAAAAAAAAAGCATTTCTCAGTTTTGTCTCTATGATTTGTTTCCTCTTCAAGTAACAATAAGCAGAGACTGTGAAAAAGCACTTTCATTGAAAGGGGTTGCCAAGCTTCCAAGAAATTACGAGTTTCCGAAATACCAGCAAATATTTTTTCACCCAATCTTGATGATACTTGGTGGTAATGATCAGGACACAAATCCCACTTGGCTCACCAAATTCTGTTGAAGCCTTCGTCTACAGTAGCAATTTTTATATTGAGGTTTCCCTCTGCTCTCTCCTATATAGATAGATGAATTTGGAACTCTAAATCCAACATGGTTTGTAGTACCTTTTTAAACCGTGACAAAAAAAGTAGTTCTCAATTTTGTCTCTATGGTTTGTTTCCTCTTCAAGTAGCCCTAGGCAGAGACTGTAGAAAAGCACTTTCATTGAAAGGGGTTGCCAAGCTTTTAAGAAATTACGAGTTTCCAAAATACCAGCACATATTTTTTCACCCAATCTTGATGATACGTGGTGGTAATGACAAGTATACAAGTCCCACTTGGCTCACCAAATTTTGTTCTTCTAGGTTGAAGCGCTCGTTTACAGTAGCAGTTTTTATTTTTAGGTTTCACTCTGTTCTCTACTATATAGATAGTAGAATTTGGAACTCTAAATCCAACATGGTTTGTAGTAGCTCTTTGAAACTTGACAAAATAAAGGTGTTCTCAGTTTTGTCTCTATGCTTTGTTTCCTCTTCAAGTAGCCCTAGGCACAGACTGTGGAAAAGCACTTTCATTGAGAGGGGTTGCCAAGCTTCCAAGAAATAATGAGTTTCCGATATGCCAGCAAATATTTTTTCATCCAACCTTGATGATACGTGGTGTTAATGACAAGTACACAAATCCCACTTGGCTCACCAAATTTTGTTCTTCTAGGTTGAAGCGTTCATTTACAATAGCAGTTTTTATTTTTAGGTGTCACTCTGTTCTATCCTATATAGTTAGATGAATTTGGAACACTAAATCCAACATGGTTTGTAGTAGCTCTTTGAAAATTGACAAAAAAAGTAGTTCTCAATTTTGTCTCTATGGTTTGTTTCTTCTTCAAGTAGCCCTAGGCAGAGACTGTGGAAAAGCAGTTTCATTGAAAGGGGTTGCCATGCTTCCAAGATATTGCGAGTTTCCAAAACACCAGCACATATTTTTTCACCCAATTTTGATGATACATGGTAGTAATCACAAGTACACAAATCCCACTTGGCTCACCAAATTTTGTTCTTCTAGGTTAAAGCGTTCGTCTATAGTAGCAGTTTTTATATTTAGGTTTCCCTCTCTTCTCTCCTATATAGATAGATGAATTTGGAACTCTAAATCCAACGTGGTTTGTAGTAGCTCTTTTACACTTGACAAAAAAAAAGCATTTCTCAGTTTTGTCTCTATGATTTGTTTCCTCTTCAAGTAGCAATAAGCAGATACTGTGGAAAAGCCCTTGCATTGAAAGGGCTTGCCAAGCTTCCAAGAAATTACGAGTTTCCAAAATACCAGCAAATATTTTTTCACCCAATCTTGATGATACTTGGTGGTAATGATCGGTACCCAAATCCCAATTGGCTCACCATATTTTGTTGTTCTACGTTGAAGCGTTCGTTTACAGTAGCAGTTTTTATTTTTAGGTTTCATTTTGTTGACTCCGATATAGATAGATGAATTTGGAACTCTAAATCCAACATGGTTTGTAGTAGCTCTGTGAAACTTGACAAAATAAAGGAGTTCTCAGTTTTGTCTCTATGGTTTGTTTCCTCTTCAAGTAGCCATAGGCACTGACTGTGGAAAAGCATTTTCATTGAGAGGGGATGCCAAGCTTCTAAGAAATAACGAGTTTCCGAAATACCAGCAAATATTTTTTCTCCCAATCTTGATGATACTTGGTGGTAATGATCAGTACACAAATCCCACTTGGCTCACCGAATTTTGTTCTTCTAGGTTGAAGAGTTCGTCTACAGTAGCAGTTTATATATTTAGGTTTCACTCTGTTCCCTCCTATGTAGATAGATGAATTTGGAACTCTAAATCCAACATGGTTTGTAGTAGCTCTTTGAAACGTGACAAAATAAAGTAGTTCTCAGTTTTCTCTCTATGGTTTGTATCCTCTTCAAGTAGCCCTAGGCACAGACTATGTAAAAGCACTTTCATTGAGAGGGGTTGCCAAGCTTCTAAGAAATAACGAGTCTCCGAAATACCAGCAAATGTTTTTTCACCCAATCTTGATGACACGTGGTGGTAATGATCAGTACACAAATTCCACTTGGCTCAACAAATTGTGTTCTTCTAGGTTGAAGCGGTCGTCTACAGTAGCAGTTTTTATATTTAGGTTTCACTCTCTTCTCTCTTATATAGACAGATGAATTTGGAACTCTAAATCCAACATGGTTTGTATTAGCTCTTTGAAACCTGACAAAATAAAGGAGTTCTCAGTTTTGTCTCTATGGTTTGTTTCCTCTTAAAGTAGCCCTAAACACAGAACGTGGAAAAGCACTTTCATTGAAAGGGGTTGCCAAGCTTCTAAGAAAGTACGAGTTTCCGAAATACCAGCAAACATTTTTTCACCCAATCTTGAGGATACTTGGTGGTAATGATCAGTACACAAATCCCACTTGGCTCACCAAATTCTTTTCTTCTAGGTTGAAGCGTTCGTCTACAGTAGCAGTTTTTATATTGAGGATTCCCTCTGTTCTCTCCTATATAGATAGATGAACTTGGAACTCTAAATCCAACATGGTTTGTAGTAGCTCTTTGAAACTTGACAAAATAAAGGAGTTCTCAGTTATGTCTCTATGGTTTCTTTCCTCTTCAAGAAGCCCTAGGCAGAGACTGTGGAAAAGCACTTTCATTGAAAGGGGTTGCCAAGCTTTTAAGAAATTACGAGTTTTTAAAATACAAGCACATATTTTTTCACCCAATCCTGATGATACGTGGAGGTAATGACAAGTACACAAATCCCACTTGGCTCACCAAATTTTTTTCTTCTAGGTTGAAGGGTTCGTTTACAGTAGCAGTTTTTATTTTTAGGTTTCACTCTGTTCTCTACTATATAGATAGTTGAATTTGGAACTCTAAATCCAACATGGTTTGTAGTAGCTCTTTGAAACTTGACAAAATAAAGTAGTTCTCAGTTTTGTCTCTATGGTTTGTTTCCTCTTCAAGTAGCCATAGGCACAGACTGTGGAAAAGCACTTTCATTGAGAGGGGTTGCCAATCTTCTAAGAAATAATGAGTTTCCGAAATGCCAGCAAATATTTTTTCACCCAATCTTGATGATACGTCTTGGTAATGACAAGTACACAAATCCCACTTGGCTCACCAAATTTTGTTCTTCTAGGTTGAAATGTTCGTTTACAATAGCAGTTTTTATTTTTAGGTGTCACTCTGTTTTATCCTATATAGATAGATGAATTTGGAACACTAAATCCAACATGGTTTGTAGTAGCTCTTTGAAAATTAACAAAAAAAGTATTTCTCAGTTTTTTCTCTATGGCTTGTTTTCTCTTCAAGTAGCCCTAAGCAGAGACTGTGGAAAAGCACTTTCATCGAAAGGGGTTGCCAAGCTTCCAAGAAATTACGAGATTCCAAAATACCAGCAAATATTTTTTCACCCAATCTTGATGATACGTCGTGGTAATGACAAGTACACGAATCCTACTTGGCTCACCAAATTTTGTTCTTCTAAGTTGAAGCGTTCGTTTACAGAGGCAGTTTTTATTTTTAGGTTTCACTCTGTTCTCTCCTTATATAAATAGATGAATTTGGAACTCTAAATCCAACATTGTTTGTAGTAGCTCTTTGAAGCTTGACAAAATAAAGGAGTTCTCAGTTTTGTCTCAATGGTTTGTTACCTCTTCAATTAACCCTAGGCACAGACTGTGGAAAAGCACTTTCATTGAGGGGGTTGCCAAGCTTCTAAGAAATAATGAGTTTCCGAAAAGCCAGCAAATATTTTTTCACCCAAACTTGATGATACGTGGTGGTAATGATCAGTACACAAATCTCACTGGGCTCACCAAATTGTGTTCTTCTAGGTTGAAGCGTTCATCTACAGTAGGAGTATTTATATGTAGGTTTCACTATGTTCTCTCTTATATAGATAGATGAATTTGGAACTCTAAATTCAACATGGTTTGTAGTAGCTCTTTGAAACTTGACAATATAAAGGAGTTCTAGTTTTGTCTCAATGGTTTGTTTCCTCTTCAAGTAGCCCTAAGCACAGGCTGTGGAAAAGCACTTTCATTGAGAGGGGTTGCCAAGCTTCTAAGAAATAACGATTTTCCGAAATAGCAGCAAATATTTTTTCACCCAAACTTGATGATACTCGGTGGTAATGATAAGTACACAAATCCCACTTGGCTCACCAAATTTTGTTCTTCTAGGTTGAAGCGTTCATCTATAGTAGCAGTTTTTATATTTAAGTTTCCCTCTGTTCTCTCCTATATAGATAGATGAATTTGGAACTCTAAATCCAACATGGTTTGTATTATCTCTTTGAAACCTGACAAAATAAAGGAGTTCTCAGTTTTGTGTCTATGGTTTTTTTCCTCTTCAAGTAGCCCTAAGCACAGAATGTGGAAAAGCACTTTCATTGAGAGGGGTTGCCAAGCTTCTAAGAAATATCGAGTTTCAGAAATACCAGCAAATATTTTTTCACCCAATCTTGATGATACTTGGTGGTAATGATCAGGACACAAATCCCACTTGGCTCACCAAATTTTGTTCTTCTAGGTTGAAGCGTTCGTTTACAGTAGCAGTTTTCATATTTAGGTTTCCCTCTGTTCTCTCATATATAGATAGATGAATTTGGAACTCTAAATCCAACATGGTTTGTAGTAGCTTTTTGAAACTTGACAAAAAAAAGTAGTTCTCAATTTTGTCTCTATGGTTTGTTTCCTCTTCAAGTAGCCCTAGGCAGAGACTGTGGAAAAGCACTTTCATTGAAAGGGGTTGCCAAGCTTCCAAGAAATTGCGAGTTTCCAAAATACCAGCACATATTTTTTCACCCAATCTTGATGATACATGGTGGTAATGACAAGTACACAAATCCCGCTTGGCTCACCAAATTTTGTTCTTCTAGGTTAAAGAGTTCGTCTATAATAGCAGTTTTTATATTTAGGTTTCCCTCTGTTCTCTCCTATATAGATAGATGAATTTGGAACTCTAAATCCAACGTGGTTTGTAGTAGCTCTTTTACACTTGACAAAAAAAAAAAGCATTTCTCAGTTTTGTCTCTATGATTTGTTTCCTCTTCAAGTAGCAATAAGCCGAGACTGTGGAAAAGCCCTTGCATTGAAAGGGCTTGCCAAGCTTCCAAGAAATTACGAGTTTCCGAAATACCAGCAAATATTTTTTCACCCAATCTTGATGATACTTGGTCGTAATGATCGGTACCCAAATCCCAATTGGCTCACCATATTTTGTTGTTCTACGTTGAAGCGTTCGTTTACAGTAGCAGTTTTTATTTTTAGGTTTCATTTTGTTGACTCCGATATAGATAGATGAATTTGGAACTCTAAATCCAAGATGGTTTGTAGTAGCTCTGTGAAACTTGACAAAATAAAGGAGTTCTCAGTTTTGTCTCTATGCTTTGTCTCCTCTTCAAGTAGCTTTACGCACAGACTGTGGAAAAGCACTTTCATAGAAAGGTGTAGCCAAGCTTCCAAGAAATTAAGAGTTTCCGAAATACCAGCAAATATTTTTTCCCCCAATCTTGATGATACGTGGTGGTAATGACAAGTACTCAAATCCCACTTGGCTCACCAAATTTTGTTCTTCTAGGTTGAAGCGTTCGTCTACAGTAGCAGTTTTTATATTTAGGTTTCACTCTGT
This sequence comes from Callospermophilus lateralis, assembly GCF_048772815.1. NCBI lineage: Eukaryota > Metazoa > Chordata > Mammalia > Rodentia > Sciuridae > Callospermophilus > Callospermophilus lateralis. Next base: position 190,454 of record NW_027513082.1, read on the forward strand.
TCTCTTCTACATAGATAGATGAATTTGGAACTCTAAATCCAACATGGTTTGTAGTAGCTCTTTGAAACTTGACAAAATAAAGTAGTTCTCAGTTTTCTCTCTATGGTTTGTATCCTCTTCAAGTAGCCCTAGGCACAGACTATGGAAAAGCACTTTCATTGAGAGGGGTTGCCAAGCTTCTAAGAAATAACGAGACTCCGAAATACCAGCAAATGTTTTTTCACCCAATCTTGATGATACGTGGTGGTAATGACAAGTACACAAATCCCACTTGGCTCACCAAAGTTTGTTCTTCTAGTTTGAAGCGTTCGTCTACAGTAGCAGTTTTTATATTTAGGTTTCACTCTCTTCTCTCCTATATACATAGATGAATTTGGAACTCTAAATCCAACATGGTTTGTAGTAGTTCTTTGAAACTTGACAAAATAAAGTTGTTCTCAGTTTCGTCTCTATGGTTTGTTTCCTGTTCAACTAGCCCTAAGCAGAGACTGTGGAAAAGCACTTTCATTGAAAGTGTTTGCCAATCTTCCAAGAAATTACGAGTTTACGAAATACCACCAAATATTTTTTCACCCAATCTGGATGATACGTGGTGGTTATGACAAGTACAAAAATCCTACTTTGCTCACCAAATTTTATTCTTCTAGGTTGAACGTTCATTTACAGTTGCAGTTTTTATTTTTAGGTTTCACTCTGTTCTCTCCTATATAGATAGATGAATTTGGAACTCTAAATCCAACATTGTTTGTAGGAGCTCTTTGAAACGTGAAAACATAAAGGAGTTCTCAGTTTTGTCTCTGTGGGTTGTTTTTTCTTAAAGTAGCCCTAGGCACAGACTGTGGAAAAGCACTTTCTTTGAGAGGGGTTGCCAAGCATTTAAGAAATAACTAGTTTCCGAAATACCAGCAAATATTATTTCACCCAATCTTGATGATACTTGGTGGTAATGATCAGTACACAAATCCAATTGGCTCACCAAATTATGTTCTTCTAGGTTGAAGCGTTCATCTACAGTAGCAGTTTTTATATTTAGGTTTCCCTCTGTTCTCTCCTATATAGATAGATGAATATGGAACTATAAATCCAACATGGTTTGTAGTAGCTCTTTGAAACTTGACAAAATAAAGGAGTTCTCAGTTTTGTCTCTATGGTTTGTTTGCTCTTCAAGAAGCCCTAGGCACAGACTGTGGAAAAGCAATTTCTTTGAGAGGGGTTGCCAAGTTTCTAAGAAATAAGGAGTTTCCGAAACAGCAGCAAATATTTTTTCACCCAAACTTGATGATACTTGGTGGTAATGATCAGTACAAAAATCCCACTGGGCTCACCAAATTTTTTCTTCTAGGTTGAAGTGTTCGTTTACAGTAGCAATTTTTATTTTTATGTTTCAGTCTGTTTTCTCCTATATAGATAGATGAATTTGGAACTCTAAATACAACATGGTTTGTAGTAGCTCTTTGAAACTTGACAACATAAAAGAGTTCTCAGTTTTGTCTCTATGGTTTGTTTCCTCTTCAAGTAGCCCTAAGCAGAGACTGTGGAAAAGCACTTTAATTGAAAGGGGTTGCCACGCTTCCAAGAAATTACGGGTTTCCGAAATTCCAACAAGTATTTTTTCACCCAATCTTGATGATACGTGTTGGTAATGACAAGTACACAAATCCCACTTGGCTCACCAAATTTTGTTTTTGTAGGTTGAAGCGTTCGTTTACAGTAGCAGTTTTTATTTTAAGGTTTCACTCTTTTCTCTGTATATAGAGATAGATGAATTTGGATCTCTAAATCCCACATGGTTTTTAGTAGCTCTTTGAATCTTGACAAAATAAAGGAGTTCCCTGTTTTTTCTCTATGGTTTGTTTCCTCTTCAAGTAGCCCTAGGCACAGACTGTGGAAATGCACCTTCATTGAGAGGGGTTGCCAAGCTTCTAAGAAATAACTAGTTTCCGAAATACCAGCCAATTTTTTTTCACCCATTCTTGATGATACTTGGTGGTAATGATCAGGACACAAATCCCACTTGGCTCACCAAATTTTGTTCTTCTATGTTGAAGCGTTCGTCTCCAGTAGCAGTTTTTATATTTAGGTTTCCCTCTGTTCTCTCCTATATAAATAGATGAATTTGGAACTCTAAATCCAACATGGTTTGTAGTAGCTCTTTGAAACTTGACAAAACAAAGGAGTTCTCTGTTTTGTCTCTATGGTTTGTTTCCTTTGAAGTATCCCTAAGCAGAGACTGGGGAAAAGCACTTTCATTGAAAGGGGTTGCCAAGCTTCCAAGAAATTACTAGTTTCCGAAATGCCAGCAAACATTTTTTCACCCAATCTGGATGATACGTGGTGGTAATGACAAGTAAACAAATCCCACTTGACTCACCTAATTTTTTTCTTCTAGGTGGAAGCGTTCGTTTACAGTAGCAGTTTTTATTTTTAGGTTTCACTCTGTTCTCTCCTATATAGATAGTTGAATTTGGAACTCTAAATCCCACATGGTTTTTAGTAGCTCTTTGAAACTTGACATAATAAAGTAGTTCTCAGTATTGTCTCTATGGTTTGTTTTCTCTTCAAGTAGCTGTAGGCACAGACTCTGGAAGAACACTTTGATTGAAAGTGGTTGCCAAGCTTCCAAAAAATTAGAAGTTTCCGAAATACCAGCAAATATTTTTTCACCCAATCTTGATGATACGTGGTGGTAGTGACATGTACACAAATCCCACATGGCTCACAAAATTTTGTTCTTCTAGGTTGAAGCGTTCGTTTAAAGTAGCAGTTTTTTTTTTTTTTTTTAAGATTTCCCTCTCTATTCTCCTATATAGATAGATGAATTTGGTACTCTAAATCCAACATGTTTTGGAGTCGCTCTTTGAAACTTGACAAAAACAAAGCAGTTCTCAGTTTTGTCTCTATGTTTTGTTTCCTCTTCAGGTAGCCAAAGCAGAGACTGTGGAAAAGCACTTTCATTGAAAGGGGTTGCCAAGCTTCCAAGAAATAACGAGTTTCCGAAATACCAGCAAATATTATTTCACCCAATCTTGATGATACTTGGTGGTAATGATCGGTACACAAATCCCACTTGGCTCACCAAATTTTGTTCTTCTAGGTTGAAGCGTTCATTTAAAGTAGCAGTTTTTATTTTTAGGTTTCCCTCTGTTCTCTCCTATATAGATAGATGAATTTGGAACTCTAAATCCAACATGGTTTGTAGTAGCTCTTTGAATCTTGACAAAATAAAGGAGTTCTCAGTTTTGTCTCTATGGTTTGTTTCCTCTTCAAGTAGCCCTAGGCACAGACTGTGGAAAAGCACTTTCATTGAGAGGGGTTGCCAAGCTTCTAGGAAATAACGAGTTTCGGAAATACCAGCAAATATTTTTTCACCCAATCTTGATGATACTTGGTGGTAATGATCAGTACACACATCCCACTTGGCTCACCAAATTTTGTTCTTCTAGGTTGAAGCGTTCGTCTATAGTAGCAGTTTTTATAGTTAGGTTTCACTCTGTTCTCTCCTATGTAGATAGATGAATTTGGAACTCTAAATCCAATATGGTTTGTAGTAGCTCTTTGAAACTTGACGAAATAAAGGATTTCTCAGGTTTCTCTCTATAATTTGTTTCCTGTTCAAGTAGCCCTAATCAGAGACTGTGGATAAGCACTTACATGGAGAGGGGTAACCAAGCGTCTAAGAAATAACGGGTTTCCAAAAAACCAGCAAATATTTTTTCACCCAATCTTGATGATAATTGGTGGTAATGACAAGTACACCCATCCGACTTGGCTCACCAAATTTTGTTCTTCTAGGTTGAGCATTCGTCTACTGTAGCAGTTTTTATATTTAGGTTTCCCTCTGCTCTCTCCTATATTGATAGATAAATTTGGAACTCTAAATCCAACATGGTTTGTAGTAGCTCTTTGAAACTTGACAAAATAAAGGAGTTCTAAATTTTGTCTCTAATAATTTGTTTCCTCTTCAAGTAGCCCTAGGCACAGACTGTGGAAAGCACTTTCATTGAGAGGGGTTGCCAAGCTTCTAAGAAATAACGAGTTTCCGAAATACCAGCAAATATTTTTTCACCCAATCTTGATGATACGTGCTGGTAATGACAAGTACACAAATCCCACTTGGCTCACCCAATTTTTTTCTTCTAGATTGAAGCGTTCGTCTATAATACCAGTTTTTATATTTAGGTTTCACTCTGTTCTCTCCTATACAGATAGATGAATTTGGAACTCTAAATCCAACATGGTTTGTAGTAGCTCTTCGAAACTTGACAAAATAAAGGAGTTCTTAGTTTTGTCTCTATGGTTTGTTTCCTCTTCAAGTAGCCCTAGGCACAGACTGTGGAAAAGCACTTTCATTGTGAGGGGTAGGCATGCTTCTAAGAAATAACGGGTTTCCGAAATACCAGTAAATATTTTTTCACCCCATCTTGATGATACGTGGTGGTAATGACAAGTACACCAATCCCACTTGGATCACCAGATTTTGTTCTTCTAGGTTGAAGCGTTCGTTTACAGTAGCAGTTTTTATTTTTAGGTTTCACTTTGTTCTCTTCTATATAGATAGATGAATTTGGAACTCTAAATCCAACATGGTTTGTACTAGCTCTTTGACATTTGACAAAAATAGTAGTTCTCAGTTTTGTCTCTATGGTTTGTTTCCTCTTCAAGTAGCCCTAAGCAGAGACCGTGGAAAAGCACTTACATTGAAACGGTTTAGCAAGCTTCCAAGAAATTACGAGTTTCCGAAATACCAGCAAATAGTTTTTCAACCAATCTTGATGATACGTGGCGATAATGACAAGTACAAAAATCCCACTTGGCTCACCAAATTTTGTTCTTCTAGGTTGAAGCGTTCGTCTACAGTAGCAGTTTATATATTTAGGTTTCCCTCTGTTCTCTCCTATATAGATAGATGAACTTGGAACTTTAAATCCAACATGGTTTATAGGAGCTCTTTGAAACTTGACAAAAAAAGTCCTCTGTTTTGTCTTTATTGTTTCTTTAATCTTCAAGTAGCCCGAAGCAGAGACTGTGGAAAAGCACTTTCATTGAAAGAGGTTGCCAAGCTTCCAAGAAATTACGAGTTTCCGAAATACCAGCAAATTTTTTTTCAACCAAACTTGATGATACGTGGTGGTAATGACAAGTACACAAATCCCACTTGGCTCACCAAATTATGTTCTTCTAGGTTGAAGCGTTCGTTTAAAATATCAGTTTTTATTTTTAGGTTTCACTCTGTTCTCTCCTATAAAGATAGATGAATTTGGAACTCTCAATCCAGCATGGTTTGTAGTATCTCTATGAAACTTGACAAAATAAAGCACTTCTCAGTTTTTTTCTATGGTTTGTTTCCTCTTCAGGTAGACCTAGGCACAGATTGTGGAAAAGCACTTTCATTGAGAGGGGTTGCTAAGCTTCTAAGAAATAACGAGTTTCCAAAATAACAGCAAATATTTTTTCACCCATTCTTGATGATACTGGGTGGTAATGATCAGTACCTAAATCCCACTTGGCTCACCAAATTGCGTTCTTCTAGGTTGAAGCGTTCGTCTACAGTAGCAGTTTTTATATTAGGTTTCCCTCTGTTCTCTCCTATATAGATAGATGAATTTGGAACTCTAAATCCAACATGGTTTGTAGTAGCTCTTTGAAACTTGACAAAATAAAGGAGTTCTCAGTTTTGTCTTTATAATTTTTTCCTCTTCAAGTAGCCTTAGGCACAGGATTGTGGAAAAGCACTTTCATTGAGAGGGGTTGCTAAGCTTCTAAGAAATAACGAGTTTCCAAAATAACAGCAAATATTTTTTCACCCATTCTTGATGATACTGGGTGGTAATGATCAGTACCTAAATCCCACTTGGCTCACCAAATTGCGTTCTTCTAGGTTGAAGCGTTCGTCTACAGTAGCAGTTTTTATATTAGGTTTCCCTCTGTTCTCTCCTATATAGATAGATGAATTTGGAACTCTAAATCCAACATGGTTTGTAGTAGCTCTTTGAAACGTGACAAAATAAAGGAGTTCTCAGTTTTGTCTTTATAATTTTTTCCTCTTCAAGTAGCCTTAGGCACAGACTGTGGAAAAGCACTTTCATTGAGAAGGGTTGCCAAGCTTCCAATAAATTACGAGTTTCCGAAATACCAGCATATATTTTTTTGAGCAATCTTGATGATACATGGTGGAAATGACAAGTACACAAATCCCATTTGTCTCACCAAATTTTGTTCTTCTAGGTTGAAGCGTTTGTTTACAGTAGCAGTTTTTATTTATATGATTCACTCTGTTCTCTCCTATATAGATAGATGAATTTGGAACTCTAAATCCAACATGGTATGTAGTATGTTCTTTGTAACTTGACAAACCAAAGGAGTTCTCAGTTTTGTCTCCATGGTTTTTTTCCTCTTCAAGTAGCCCTAGGCACATACTGTGGAAATGCACTTTCATTGAGAGGGGTTGCAAAGCTTCCAAGAAATAACGGGTTTCCAAAATACCAGCAAATATTTTTTCACCCAATCTTGATGATACTGGGTGGTAATGACAAGTACACAAATCCCACTTGGCTCACCAAATTTTGTTCTTCTAGGTTGAAGTGTTCATCTACAGTAGCAGTTTTTTAAATTTAGGTTTCCCTCTGTTCTCTCCTGTATAGATAGATGAATTTGGAACTCTAAATCCAACATGGTTTGTCGTAGCTCTTTGAAACTTGACAAAAAAAGGAGTTGTCAGTTTTGTCTCTATGGTTTGTTTCTTCTTCAAGTAGCCCAAAGCAGACACTGTGGAAAAGCACATTCAGAAAGGGGTTGACAGGCTTCCAAGAAATTACGAGATTCTGAAATACCAGCAAATATTTTTTCAACCAATATGGATGATACGTGGTGGTAATGACAAGTACACAAATCCCACTTGGCTCACCAATTTTTTTTCTTCTAGATTGGAGCATTCAGCTACAGTAGCAGTTTTTATATTTCGGTTTCACTCTGTTCTCTCCTATATAGATAGATGAATTTGGAACTCTAAATCCAACATGGTTTGTAGTATCTCTTTTAAACTTGACAAAATAAAGGAGTTCTCAGTTTTGTTTTTATGGTTTGTTTCCTCTTCAAGTAGCCATAGGCACAGACTGTGGAAAAGCACTTTCATTAGAGGGGTTGCTAAGCTTCCAAGAAATAACGAGTTTCCAAAATACCAGCAAATATTTTTTCACCCATTCTTGATGATACTTGGTGGTAATGACAAGTACACAAAGCCCACTTGGCTCACCAAATTTTGTTCTTCTAGGTTGAAGTGTTCATCTACCATAGCAGTTTTTGTTAATTTAGGTTTCCCTCTGTTCTCTCCTGTATAGATAGATGAATTTGGAACTCTAAATCCAACATGGTTTGTAGTAGCTCTTTGAAACTTGACAAAAAAAGGAGTTCTCAGTTTTGTCTCTATGGTTTGTTTTCTCTTCAAGTAGCCCAAAGGAGACACTGTGGAAAAGCACTTTCAGAAAGGGGTTGACAGGCTTCCAAGAAATTACGAGTTTCCGAAATACCAGCAAATATTTTTTCACCCAATATAGATGATACGTGGTGGTAATGACAAGTACAAAAATCCCACTTAGCTCACCAAATTTTTTTCTTCTAGATTGAAGCATTCGTCTACAGTAGCAGTTTTTATATTTAGGTTTCACTCTATTCTCTCCTATATAGATAGATGAATTTGGAACTCTAAATCCAACATGGTTTGTAGTATCTCTTTGAAACTTGACAAAATAAAGGAGTTGTCAGTTTTGTCTCTATGGTTTGTTTCCTCTTCAAGTAGCCATAGGCACAGACTGTGGAAAAGCATTTTCATTGAGATGGGTTGCCAAGTTTCTAAGAAATAACGAGTTTCCGAAATACCAGCAAATATTTTTTCACCCAATGTTGATGATACTTGCTGGTAATGATCAGTATAAAAATCACACTTGGCTCACCAAATTTTGTTCTTCTAGGCTGAAGCATTCGTTTACAGTAGCAGTTTTTATTTTTAGGTTTCCCTCTGTTCTCTCCTATATGGATAGATGAATTTGGAACTCTAAATCCAACATTGTTTGTAGTAGCTCTTTGAAACTTAACAAAAAAAAAGGTGTTCTCAGTTTTGTCTCTATGGTTTGTTTCCTCTTCAAGTACCCCATGCACAGTCTGTGGAAAAGCACTTTAATTGAGAGGGGTTGCCAAGCTTCTAAGAGATAACATTTTCTGAAATACCAGCAAATATTCTCTCACCCAATCTTGATGATACATGGTGGTAATGATCAGTACACAAATCCAACTTGGCTCACCAAATTTGGTTCTTCTACGTTGAAGCGTTCATCTACAGGAGCAGTTTTTATATTTAGGTTTCCATCTGTTCTCTCCTATATAGACAGATGAATTTGGAACTCTAAATCCCACATGGTTTGTAGTCACTCTTTGAAATTGACAAAAAAAAGTTCTCGGTTTTGTCTCTATTGTTTCTTTCCTCTTCAAGTAGCCCGAAGCAGAGACAGTGGAAAAGCTCTTTCATTGAAAGGGGTTGCCAAGCTTTCAAGAAAATACGAGTTTCCGAAATACCAGCAAATATTTTTTCACACAATCTTGATGATACGTGGAGGTAATTACAAGTACACAATTCCCACTTGGCTCACCAAATTATGTTCTTCTAGGTTGAAGCGTTCGTTTACACTAGCAGTTTTATTTTTAGGTTTCACTCTGTTCTCTCCTATATACATAGATGAATTTGAAACCCTAATTCCAACATGGTTTGCAGTAGCTCTTTGAAACTTGACAAAATAAAAGAGTTCTCAGTTTTGTCTCTATTGCTTGTTTCCTGTTCAAGTAGCCCTAGGCACAGACTGTGGAAAAGCACTTTCATTGAGAGGGGTTGCCAAGCTTCTAAGAAATAACTAGTTTCTGAAATACCAGCAAATATTTTTTTACCCAGTCTTGATGATACGTGGTGGTAATGATCAGTACACAAATCCCACTTGGCTCACCAAATTTTGTTCTTCTAGGTTGAAGCGCTCCTCTACAGTAGCAGTTTTTATATTAAGGTTTCACTCTGTTCTCTCCTATATAGATAGATGAATTTGGAACTCTCAATCCAGCATGGTTGGTAATATCTCTTTGAAAATTGACAAAATAAAAGAGTTCTCAGTTTTGTCTAAATTGCTTGTTTCCTCTTCAAGTAGCCCTAGGCACAGACTGTGGAAAAGCACTTTCATTGAGAGGGGTTGCTAAGCTTCTAAGAAATAACGAGTTCCCGAAATACCAGCAAATATTTTTTCACCCATTCTTGATGATACTTGGTGGTAATGATCAGTACAAAAATCCCACTTGGCTCACCAAATTTTGTTCTTCTAGGTTGAAGCGTTCGTCTACAGTAGCAGTTTTTATATTTAGGTTTCCCTCTGTTCCCTCCTATATAGATAGATGAATTTGGAACTCTAAATCCAACATGGTTTCTAGTAGCTCTTTGAAACTTGACAAAATAAAGGATTTCTCAATTTGTCTCTATAATTTGTTTCCTCTTCAATTAGCCCTAGGCACAGACTGTGGAAAAGCACTTTCATTGAAAGGGTTTGCCAAGCTTCCAAGAAATTACGAGTTTCCGAAATACCAGCAAATATTTTTTCACCCAAACTTGATGATACGTGGTGGTAATGACAAGTACACAAATCCCACTTGGCTCACCACATTTTCTTCTTCTAGGGTGACGCGTTCGTTTACAGTAGCAGTTATTATTTTTATGTTTCACTTTATTCTCTCCTATATAGTTAGATGATTTTGGAACTCTAAATCCAACATGGTTTATAGTAGCTCTTTGAAACTTGACAAAATAAAGGTGTTCTCAGTTTTGTCTCTATGGTTTGTTTCCTTTTAAAGTAGCCCTAGGCACAGACTGTGGAAAAGCACTTTCATTGAGAGGGGTGGCCAAGCTTCTAAGAAATAAAGATTTTCCGAAATACAGGAAATATTTTATCACCCAATCTTGATGATACTTGGTGGTAATGATCAGGACACAAATCCCACTTGGCTCACCAAATTTTGTTCTTCTAGGTTGAAGCGTTCGTCTACAGTAGCAGTTTTTATATTTAGGTTTCCCTCTGTTCTCTCCAATATAGATAGATGAATTTGGAACTCTAAATCGAACATGGTTTGTAGTAGCTCTTTGAATCTTGACAAAGTAAAGGAGTTCTCAGTTTTGTATCTATGGTTTGTTTCCTCTTAAAGTAACCCTAAGCAGAGACTGTGGAAAAGCACTTTGATTGAAAGGGGTTGCCAAGCTTCTAAGAAATTACGGGTTTCCAAAATACCAGCAAATACTTTTTCACCCAATCTGGATGATACGTGGTGGTATTGCAAGTCCCCAAATCCCACTTGGCTCACCAAATTTCGTTCTTTTAGGTTGAAGCGTTCGTTTACAGTAGCAGTTTTTATTTTACGGTTTCACTCTGTTCTCTCCTATACAGATAGATGAATTTGGAACTCTAATTCCAACATGGTTTGTAGTAGCTCTTTGAAACTAGACAAAATAAAGGAGTTCTCAGTTTTGTCTTTATGGTTTGTTTGCTCTTCAAGTAGCCATATGCAGCGACTGTGTAAAAGCACTTTCAATGAAAGGGGTTGCCGAGCTTCTAAGAAATGATGAGTTTCCGAAATTCCAGCAAATATTTTTTCACCCAATCTTGATGATACTTGGTGGAAATGATCAGTACACAAATCCCACTTGGCTCACCAGCTCACCAAGTGTGTTCTTCTTGGTTGAAGCGTTCGTCTACAGTAGCAGTTTTTATATGTAGGTTTCACTCTGTTCTCTCCTATATAGATAGATGAATTTGGAACTCTAAATCCAACATGGATTGTAGTAGCTCTTTGAAACTTGAAAATATAAAGAAGTTCTCAGTTTTGTCTCTATGGTTTCTTTCCTCTTCAAGTGGCCATAAGCAGCGACTGTGGAACAGCATTTTCATTGAAAAGGGTTGCCAAGTTTCCAATAAATTAAGAGTTTCTGAAATACCAGCAAATATTTTTTCACCCAATTTGGATGATACGTGGTGTTAATAACATGTACACCAATCCCACTTGGCTCACCAATTTTGTTCTTCTAGGTTGAAGCGTTCCTCTACAGTAGCAGTTTTTATATTTAGGTTTCACTCTGTTCTCTTCTATATAGATAGATGAATTTGGAACTCTAAATCCAACATGGTTTGTAGTAGCTCTTTGAAACTTGACCGAAATAAAGTAGTTCTCAGTATTTTCTCTATGGTTTGTTTCCTCTTCAAGTAGCCCTAGGCACAGACTGTGGAAAAACACTTTCATTGAAATGGGTTGCCAAGCTCAAAGAAATAAGAGTTTCCTAAATACCAGCAAATATTTTTTCACCCAATCTTGATGATACGTGGTGGTAATGACAGGTACACTAATCCCACTTGGCTCACCAAATTTTGTTCGTCTAGGTTGAAGAGTTCGTTTACAGTAGCAGTTTTTATTTTTAGGTTCCAATTTGGTCTCTCTTATATAGATAGATGAATTTGGAACTCTAAAACCAACATGGTTTGCAGTAGCTCTTTGAAACTTGACAAAAAAAGGGAGTTCTCAGTTTTGTCTCTAGGGTTTGTTTCCTCTTCATGTAGCCCTAGGTGCGGACTGTGGAAAAGCACTTTCTTTGAGAGGGGTTGCCAAGCTTCCAAGAAATAACGAGTTTCCGAAATACTAGCAAATATTTTTTCACCCAATCTTGATGATACTTGGTGGTAATCATCAGTACACCAATCCCACATGGCTCACCAAATTTTGTTCTTCTAGGTTTAAGCGTTCGTCTACAGTAGCAGTTTTTATATTTAGGTTTCCCTCTGTTCTCTCCTATATAGATAGATGAATTTGGAACTCTAAATGCAACATGGTATGCAGTAGCTCTTTGAAACTTGACAAAATAAATAGTTCTCAGTTTTATCTCTATGATTTGTTTCCTATTTAAGTAGCCCTAGGCACAGACTGTGGAAACGCACTTTCATTGAAAGGGGTTGCCAAGCTTCCAAGAAATTACGTGTTTCCGAAAAACAAGCAAATACTTTTTCACCCAATCTTGATGATACGTATTGGTAATGACAAGTACGCAAATCCCACTTGACTCACCAAATTTTGTACTTCTAGGTTGAAGCGTTCGTTTACAGTAGCAGTTTTATATTTTTAGGTTTCCCTCTGTTCTCTCCTATATATATAGATGAATTTGGAACTCTAAATCCAACATGGTTTGTAGTAGCTCTTTGAAACTTGACAAAATAAAGGAGTTCTCAGTTTTGTTTCTATGATTTGTTTCCTCTTCAAGTAGCCCTAAGCAGAGACTGTGGAAAAGCACTTTCATTGAAAGGGGTTGCCAAGCTTCGAAGAAATAACGAGTTTCTGAAATACCAGCAAATATTTTTTCACCCATTCAGGATGATACTTGGTGGTAATGATCGGTACAGAAATCCCACTGGACTCACCAAATTTTGTTCTTCTAGTTTGAAGCGTTCGTTTAAAATAGCAGTATATATATATTTAGGTTTCCCTATCTTCTGTCCTATATAGATAGATGAATTTGGAACTCTAAATCCAACATGGTTTGTACTAGCTCTTTGAACCTTGACAAAATAAAGGAGATCTCAGTTTTGTCTCTATGGTTTGTTTCCTCTTCAAGTAGCCGTAGGCACAGACTGTGGAAAAGCATTTCATTGAGAGGTGTTGCCAAGCTTCAAAGAAATAACGAGTTTCCGAAATACCAGCAAATATTTTTTCACCCAATCTTGATGATACGTGGTGCTAATGATCAGTACACAAATCCCACTTCGCTCACCAAATTGTGTTCTTCTAGGTTGAAGCGTTCGTTTACAGTTGCAGTTTATATTTTTAGGTTTCCCTCTGTTCTCTCCTATATAGATAGATAAATTTGGAACTCTAAATCCAACATGGTTTGTAGTAGCTCTTTGAAACTTGACAAAATAAAGGAGTTCTCAGTTTTGTCTCTATGAATTGTTTCCTCTTCATGTAGCATTAAGCAGAGACTGTGGAAAGCACTTTCAATGAAAGGGGTTGCCAAGCTTCCAAGAAATTATGACTTTCTCAAATACCAGCAAATATTTTTCACCCAATCTTGATGATTCCTGGTGGTAATTACAGGTACACAAATCCCACTTGGCTCACCAAATTTTGTTCTTCGAGGTTGAAGCGTTCGTCTACATTAGCAGTTTTATATTTAGGTTTCACTCTGTTCTCTCCTATATAGATAGATGAATTTGGAACTCTAAATCCAACATGGTTTGTAGTAGCTCTTTGAAACTTCCCAAAATAAAGGAGTTCTCAGTTTTGTCTCTATGGTTTGTTTCCTCTTCAAGTAGCCCTATGCACAGACTGTGGAAAAGCACTTTCATTGGGAGGGGTTGCCAAGCTTCTACGAAATAACGTGTTTCCTAAATACCAGCAAATATTCTTTCACCCAATCTTGATGATACTTGGTGGTAATGATAAGTCCAAAAATCGCACTTGGCTCAACAAATTTTGTTCTTCTAGGTTTAACCGTTTGTTACAGTAGCAGTTTTTATATTTAGGTTTTACTCTGTTCTTTTTTATATAGATAGATGAATTTGGAACTCTAAATCCAACATGTTTTGTAGTAGCTCTTTGAAACTTGACAAAATAAAGGAGATCTCAGTTTTGTCTCTATGGTTTGTTTCCTCTTCAAGTAGCCCTAGGCACAGACTGTGGAAAAGCCCTTTCATTGAAAGGGGTTGCCAAGCTTCGAAGAAATAACGAGTTTCCGAAATACAGCAAATATTTTTTCACCCAATCTTGATGTTACTTGGTGGTAATGATAAGTACACATATCCCACTTGGCTCACCAAATTGTGTTCTTCTAGGCTGAAGAGTTCGTCTACAGTAGCAGTTTTTATATTTAGGTTTCACTCTGTTCTCTCCTATATAGATAGATGAATTTGGAACTGTAAATCCAACATGGTTTGTAGTAGCTCTTTGAAAATTGATAAAAAAAAGGAGTTCTCAGTTTTGTCTCTATGATTGTTTTCCTTTTCAAGTAGCCCTAAGCAGAGACTGTGGAAAAGCACTTACTTTGAAATGAGTTGCCCAGATTCCAAGAAATTATGAGTTTCCGAAATACCAGCAAATGCTTTTTCACCCAATCTTGATGATACGTGGTGATAATGACAAGTACACAATCGCACTTGGCTCACCAAATCTTGTTCTTCTAGGTTGAAGCGTTCCTTTAGAGTAGCAGTTTTTATTTTTAGGTTTCACTTTGTTCTCTCCTATGTAGATAGATGAATTTGGAACTCTTAATCCAACATGGTTTGTAGTAGCTCTTTGAAACTTGACAAAATAAAGGAGATCTCAGTTTTGTCTCTATGGTTTGTTTCCTCTTCAAGTAGCCCTAGGGCACAGACTGTGGAAAAGCACTTTCATTGAGAGGGGTTGCCAAGCTTCCAAGAAATAACGAGTTTCCGAAATACCAGCAAATATTTTTTCACCCAGTCTTGATGATACTTGGTGGTAATGGTCATTACACCAATCCCACTTGGCTCACCAAATTTTGTTCTTCTAGGTTGAAGCGTTCCTCTACAGTTGCAGTTTTTATAATTTAGGTTTCACTCTGTTCTCTTCTATATAGATAGATGAATTTGGAACTCTAAATCCAACATGGTTTTAGTAGCTCTTTGAAACTTGACAAAATAAAGGAGTTCTCAGTATTGTCTCTATGGTTTCTTTCCTCTTCAAGTAACCCTAGGCACAGACTGTGGAAAAACACTTTCATTGAAATGGGTTGCCAAGCTTCAAAGAAATTACGAGTTTCCGAAAAACCAGCCAACATTTTTTCACCCAAACTTGATGATACTTGGTGGTTAAGATCAGTATACAAATCCCACTTGGCTCACCACATTTTGTTCTTCTAGGTTGAAGCATTTGTCTACAGTAGCAGTTTTTATATTTAGGAGTCCCTCTCTTCTCTCCTATATAGATAGATGAATGTGGAACTCTAAATCCAACATGGTTTGTAGTAGCTCTTTGAAACTTGACAAAATAAAGGAGTTCTCTATTTTGTCGCTATGGTTTGTTTCCTCTTCAAGTGCCCCTAGGTACAGACTGTGGAAAAGCACTTTCATTGAGAGGAGTTGCCAATCTTCTAAGAAATAAAGAGTTTCCAAATACAGGGAATATTTTTTCACCCAATCTTGATGATGCTTGGTGGTAATGATCAGTACAGAAATCCCACTTGGCTCACCAAATTTTGTTCTTCTAGGTTGAAGCGTTCGTCTGCAGTAGCAGTTTTTATATTTAGGTTTCCCTCTGTTCTCTCCTATATAGATAGATGAATTTGGAACTCTAAATCCAACATGGTTTGTAGTAGCTCTTTGAAACTTGACAAAATAAAGTAGGTCTCAGTTTTTCTCTATGGTTTGTTTCTTCTACAAGAAACCCTAGGCACAGACTGTGGAAAAGCACTTTCATTGAGAGGGGTTTCCAAGCTTCCAAGAAATTACGAGTTTCCGAAAAACCAGCAAATACTTTTTAACCCAATCTTGATGATACGTAGTGGTAATGACAAGTACGCAAATCCCACTTGACTCACCAAATTTTGTTCTTCTAGGTTGAAGCATTGGTTTAAAGTAGCAGTTTATATTTTTAGGTTTCCCTCTGTTCTCTCCTATATAGATAGGTGAATTTGGAACTCTAAATCCAACATGGTTTGTGGTAGCTCTTTGAAAATTGACAAAATAAAGGAGTTCTCTATTTTGTCGCTATGGTTTGTTTCCTCTTCAAGTGCCCCTAGGTACAGACTGTGGAAAAGCACTTTCATTGAAAGGGGTTGCCAAGCTTCCAAGAAATTAAGAGTTTCCGAAAAACCAGCCAATATTTTTTCACCCAATCTTGGTGATACTTGGGGGTAATGACAAATACACAAATTCCACTTGGCTCACCAAATTTTGTTCTTCTATGTTGAAGCGTTCGTTTAGAGTAGCATTTTATATTTTTAGGTTTCCCTCTGTTCTCTCTTATATAGATAGAAAAATTTGGAACTCTAAATCCAACATGGTTTGTAGTACCTCTTTGAAAGTTGACAAAAAAATTTAGTTCTCAGTTTTGTCTCTATGGTTTGTTTCCTCTTAAAGTAGCCCTCGGCACAGACTGTGGAAAAGCACTTTCATTGAGAGGGGTTGCCAAGCTTCTAAGAAATAACGAGTTTGCGAAATACCAGCAAATATTTTTTCACCCAATCTTGATGATACTTGGTGGTAATGATCGGAACACAAATCCCACTTGACTCACCAAATTTTGTTCTTCTAGGTTGAAGCGTTCGTTTACATTAGCAGTTTATATTTTTAGGTTTCCCTCTGTTCTCTCCTATACAGATAGATGAATTTGGATCTCTAAATCCAACATGGTTTGTAGTAGTCCTTTGAAACTTGACAAAATAAAGGAGTTCTCAGTTTTGTCTCTATGATTTCCTTTCTCTTCAAGTAGCCCTAAGCAGAGACTCTGGAAAAGCACTTTCATTGAAAGAGGTTGCCAAGCTTTCAAGAAATTACGAGTTTGCGAAATACCAGCAAATACTTTTTCACCCAATCTTGATGATAAGTGGTGGTAATGACAAGTACATAAATGCCACTTGCCTCACCAAATTTTGTTCTTCCCAGTTGAAGCGTTCGTTTACAGTAGCAGTTTCTATTTTTAGGTTTCACTTTTTCTCTCCTATATAGATAGATGAATTTGGTACTCTAAATCCTACATGGTTTGTAGAAGCTCTTTGAAACTTGAAAAAACAAAGGAGTTCTCAGTTTTGTCTCTATGGTTTGTTTCCTCTGCAAGTAGCCCTACCACAGACTGTGGAAAAGCACTATCATTGAAAGGGGTTGCCAAGCTACCAAGATATAACGAGTTTCCGAAATACCAGCAAATATTTTTTCACCCAATCTTGATGATACTTGGTGGTAATGATAAGTCCACAATTCCCACGTGGCTCACCAAATTTTGTTCTTCTAGTTTGATGCGTTGGTTTACAGTACCATTTATATTTTTATGTGTCCCTCTGTTCTCTCCTAAATAGATAGATAAATTTGGAACCCTAAATCCAACATGGTTTGTAGTAGCTCTTTTAAAATTGACAAAAAAAGTAGTTCTCAGTTTTGTCTCTATGGTTGTTTGCCCTTCAAGTAGCCCTAGGCACAGTTTGTGGAAAAGCACTTTCATTGTAAGGGGTTGCCAACTTCCAAGAAATTAATAGTTTCCGAAATACCACCAAATATTTTTTCGCCCAATCTTGATGATACTTGGTGAAAATGATCAGTACACAAATCCCACTTGGCTCACCAAATTTTGTTCTTCTAGGTTGAACCGTTCATTTAGAGTAGCAGTTTATATTTTTAGGTTTCCCTCTGTTCTCTCCTATATAGATAGATGAATTTGGAACTCTAAATCCAACATGGTTTGTAGTAGCTCTTTGAAATTTGACAAAATAAAGGAGTTCTCAGCTTTGTCTCTATGGTTTGTTTCCTCTTCTAGTAGCCATAAGAAGAGACTGTGGAAATCACTTTCATTGAAAGGGTTGCCGAGATTCGAAGAAATTACAAGTTTCAGAAATACCACCAAATATTTTTTCACCCAATCTTGATGATACTTGGTATATTGATCCTTAAACAAATCCCACTTGCCTCACCAAATTCTGTTCTTCTAGGTTGAAGCGTTCGTCTACAGTAGCAGTTTTTATATTTACGTTTCCCTCTGTTCTCTCCTATATAGATAGATGAATTTGGAACACTAAATCCAACATGGTTCGTAGTAGATCTTTGAAACTTGGCAAAATAAAGGAGTTCTCAGTTTTGTCTCTATACTTTGTTTCCTCTTCAAGTAGCCCTACGCACAGACTGTGGAAAAGCACTTTCATTGAGAGGGTTTGCCAAGCTTCTAAGAAAAAACGAGTTTCTGAAATACCAGCAAATATTTTTTCACCCAATCTTGATGATACTTGGTGGTAATGACAAGTACACAAATCCCACTTGGCTCACCAAATTGTGTTCTTCTAGGTTGAAGCGTTCGTCGACAGTAGCAGTTTTTATATTTAGGTTTCACTCTGTTCTCTCCTATATAGATAGATGAATTTGGAACTCTAAATCCAACATGGTTTGTAGTAGCTCTTTGAAACTGACAAAAAAAGTAGTTCTCAGTTTTGTCTCTATGCTTTGTTTTCTCTTCAAGTAGCCCTAGGCACAGACTATTGGGAAAGCACTTTCATTGAGAGGGGTTGCCCAGCTTCTAAGAAATAACAAGTTTCCGAAATACCAGCAAATATTTTTTCACCCAATCTTGATGATACGTGGTGGTAGTGACAAGTACACAAATGGCACTTGGCTCACCAAATTTTGTTCTTCTAGGTTGAAGCGTTCGTCTGCAGTTGCAGTTTTTATATTTAGGTTTCACTCTGTTCTCTTCTACATAGATAGATGAATTTGGAACTCTAAATCCAACATGGTTTGTAGTAGCTCTTTGAAACTTGACAAAATAAAGGAGTTCTCAGATTTGTCTCTGTGGTTTGTTTCCTCTTCATATCCCTAGGCACAGACTGTGGAAATGCACATTCATTGAAAGTTTTTGCCAAGATCCAAGAAATTACGAGTTTCCGAAATACCAGCAAATATTTTTTCACCCAATCATGATAATACGTGGTCGTAATGACAAGTACACAAAATCCCACTTGGCTCACCAAATTTTCATCTTCTAGGTTGAAGCGTTCGTCTACAGTAGCAGTTTTTTATATTTAGGTTTCACTCTGTTCTCCCCTATATAGATAGATGAAATTGGAACTCTAAATCCAACATGGTTTGTAGTAGCTCTTTGAAACTAGGCAAAATAAAGTAGTTCTCAGTTTTGTCCCTATGGTTTGTTTCCTCTTCAAATAGCCCTAGGCACAGATTGTGGAAAAGCACTTTCATTGAGAGGGGTTGCCAAGCTTCTCAGAAATAACGAGGTTCCTGAAATACCAGCAAATATTTTTTCACCCAATCTTGAGGATACTGGGTGGAAATGATCAGGACACAAATCCCACTTGGCTCACCAAATTCTGTTCTTCTAGGTTGAAGCGTTTGTCTACAGTAGCAGTTTTTATATTTACGTTTCCCTCTGTTTTCTCCTATATAGATAGATGAATTTGGAACTCTAAATCCAACATGGTTTGTAGTAGCTCTTTGAAACTTGACAAAATAAAGTAGTTCTCAGTTTTGTCTCTATGGTTTGTTTCCTCTTCAAGTAGACATAAGTAGAGATTGTGGAAAGCACTTTCATTGAAAGGTGTTGCCAAGCTTCCAAGAAATTACGAGTTTCCGAAATACCAGCAAATATTTTTTCACCCAATCGTGATGATACGTGGTGGTATTGACAAGTACACAAATCCTACTTGGCTCACCAAATTGTGTTTTTCTAGGTTGAAGCATTCGTCTACAGTAGCAGTTTTTATATTTAGGTTTCACTCGGTTCTCTTCTACATAGATAGATGAATTTGGAACTGTAAATCCAACATGGTTTGTAGTAGCTCTTTGAACCTTGACAAAATGAAGGAGTTCTCAGATTTGTGTCTATGCTTTGTTTCTCTTCAAGTAGCCCTTAGCACAGACTGTGCAAAAGCACTTTCATTGAAAGGGGTGGCCAAGCTTCCAAGAAATTACGAGTTTCCGAAATACCAGCAAATATTTTTTCACCCAATCTTGATGATACGTGGTGGTATTGACAAGTACACAAATCCCACATGGCTCATTAAATTTTGTTCTTCTAGGTTGAACCGTTCGTTTACAGTAGCAGGTTTTTTTTTAGGTTTCACTCTGTTCTCTCCTATATAGATAGATGAATTTGGAACACTAAATCCAACATGGTTCGTAGTAGTTCTTTGAAACTTGGCAAAATAAAGGAGTTCTCAGTTTTGTCTCTATGCTTTGTTTCCTGTTCAAGTAGCCCTACGCACAGACTGTGGAAAAGCACTTTCATTGAGAGGGGTTGCCAAGATTCTAAGAAATAACAAGTTTCCGAAATACCAGCAAATATTTTTTCACCCAATCTTGATGATACTTGGTGGTAATGATCAGTACACTAATCCCACTTGGCTCAACAAATTTTGTTCTTCTAGGTTGATGGGTTCATCTACACCATCAGTTTTTATATTTAGGTTTCCCTCTGTTCCCTCCTATATAGATAGATGAATTTGGAACTCTAAATCCAACATGGTTGTTAGTAGCTCTTTGAAACTTGACAAAAAAAAGTAGTTCTCAGTTTTGTCTCGATGGTTTGTTTCCTCTTCAAGTAGCCATAAGCAGAGATTGTGGAAAAGCACTTTCATTGAAAGGTGTTGCCAAGCTTCCAAGAAATTATGTGTTTCCGAAATACCGGCAAATATTTTTTCACAAAATCTTGAAGATACGTGGTGGTAATGACAAGTACAAAAATACCACTTGGCTCACCAAATTTTGTTCTTCTAGGTTGAAGTGTTCGTCTACAGTAGCAGTTTTTATTATTTAGGTTTCCCTCTGTTCTCTCCTATATAGATAGATGAATTTGGAACTCTAAATTCAACATGATTTGTAGTAGCTCTTTGAAACTTGACAAAATAAAGGAGTTCTCAGTTTTGTCTCTATGGTTTGTTTCGCCTTCAAGTAGCCCTAGGCACAGACTGTGGAAAAGCACTTTCATTGAGAGGGTTGCCAAGCTTCTAAGAAATAACGAGTTTCCGAAATACCAGCAAATATTTTTTCACCCAATCTTGATGATACGTGGTGGTAATGACAAGTACACAAATGGCACTTGGCTCACCAAATTTTGTTCTTCTAGGTTGAAGCATTCGTCTACAGTTGCAGTTTTTATATTTAGGTTTCACTCTGTTCTCTTCTACATAGATAGATGAATTTGGAACTCTAAATCCAACATGGTTTGTAGAAGCTCTTTGAAAATTGACAAAATAAAGGAGGTCTCAGATTTGTCTCTGTGGTTTGTTTTCCTCTTCAAGTATCCTTAGGCACAGACTGTGGAAACGCACTTTCATTAAAAGTTTTGCCAAGATTCCAAGAAATTACGAGTTTCTGAAATACCAGCAAATATTTTTTCACCCAATCTTGATGATACGTGGTGGTAAAGAAAGTAAACAAATCCCACTTGGCTCCCCAAATTTTGTTCTTCTAGGTTGAAGCGTTCGTTTACAGTAGCAGTTTATATTTTTAGGTTTAACTCTGTTCTCTCCTATATAGATAGATGAATTTGGAACTCTAAATCCAACATGGTTTCTAGTAGATCTTTGAAACTTGACAAAATTAAGGAGTTCTCAGTTTTGTCTCTATGGTTTGTTTCCTCTTCAAGTAGCCCTAGGCACCTACTGTGGAAAAGCACTTTCATTGAGATGGTTTCCAAGCTTCTAAGAAAAAACGAGTTTCCGAAATATCAGCAAATATTTTTTCACCCAATCTTGACGATACTTGGTGGTAATGATCAGTACACAAATCCCACATGGCTCACCAAATTTTGTTCTTCTAGGTTGAAGCGTTCGTTTACAGTAGCAGTTTTTATTTTTAGGTTTCACTGTGTTCTCTCCTATATAGATAGATAAATTTGGAACTCTAAATCCAACATGGTTTGTAGTAGCTCTTTGAAACTTGACGAAAAAAAGGTAGTTCTCAGTTTTGTCTCTATGATTTGTTTCCTTTTCAAGTAGCACTAAGCAGAGACTGTTGGAAAGCTCTTTCATTGAAAGGGGTTGCCAAGCTTCCACGAAATTATGAGTTTCCGAAATACCAGCAAATATTTTTTCACCCAATGTTCATGATACGTTGTGGTAATGACAAGTACACAAATCTCACTTGGGTCACCAAATTTTGTTGTTCTAGGTTGAAGCGTTCGTTTACAGTAGCAGTTTTTATTTTTAAGTTTCACATTGTTCTCTCCTATATAGATAGATGAATTTGGAACTCTAAATCCAACATGGTTTGTAGTAGCTCTTTGAAACTTGACAAAATAAAGGAGTTCTCAGTTTTGTCTCTATTGTTTGTTTCCCTTGCAAGTAGCCCTAGGCACAGACTGTGGAAAAGCACTTTCATTGAGAGGCGTTGCCAAGCTTCTAAGAAATAACGAGTTTCCGAAATACCAGCAAATATTTTTTCACCCAATCTTGATGATACGTGGTGGTAATGACAAGTACACATATCCCACATGGCTCACCAAATTTTGTTCTTCTAGGTTGAACCGTTCGTTTACAGTAGCAGTTTTTATTTTTAGGTTTCACTCTGTTCTCTCCTATATAGATAGATGAATTTGGAACTCTAAATCCAACATGGTTTGTAGTAGCTCTTTGAAACTTGACAAAAAAAAAGTAGTTCTCAGTTTTGTCTCTATGGTTTGTTTCCTCTTCAAGTAGCCCTAGGCACAGACTGTGGGAAAGCACTTTCATTGAAAGGGGTTGCCATGCTTCTAAGAAATAACGAGTTTCCGAAATACCAGCAAATATTTTTTCACCCAATCTTGATGATACTTGGTGGTAATGATCAGGACACAAATCCCACTTGGCTCACTAAATTCTGTTCTTCTAGGTTGAAGCGTTCGTCTACAGTAACAGTTTTTATATTCAGGCTTCCCTCTGTTCTCTCCTATATAGATAGATGAATTTGGAACTCTAAATCCAATATGGTTTGTAGTAGCTCTTTGAAACTTGACAAAAGAAAGTAGTTCTCAGTTTTTTGTGTATGGTTTGTTTCCTCCTCAAGTAGACATAAGCAGAGACTGTGGAAAAGCACTTTCATAGAAAGGTGTTGCCAATCTTCCAAGAAATTAAGAGTTTCCGAAATACCAGCAAATATTTTTTCACCCAATCTTGATGATATGTGGTGGTAATGACAAGTACACAATTGGCACTTGGCTCACCAAATTTTGTTCTTCTAGGTTGAAGCGTTCATCTACAGTAGCAGTTTTTATATTTTGGTTTCACTCTTTTGTCTTCTACATAGATAGATGATTTTGGAACTCTAAATCCAACATGGTTTGTAGTAGCTCTTTGAAACTTGGCAAAATAAAGGAGTTCTCAATTTTGTCCCTATGCTTTGTTTCCTCTTCAAGTAGCCCTAGGCACAGACTGTGGAAAAGCACTTTCATTGAGAGGGGTTGCCAAAGCACTTTCATTGAGAGGGGTTGCCAAGCTTCTCAGAAATAACTAGTTTCCGAAATACCAGCAAATATTTTGTCACCCAATCTTGATGATACTTGGTGGTAATGATCAGTACACTAATTCCACTTGGCTCACCAAATTTTGTTCTTCTAGGTTGAAGCGTTCGTCTACAGTAGGAGTTTTTATATTTAGGATTCACTATGTTCTCTCCTATATAGATAGATGAATTTGGAACTGTGAATCCAACATGGTTTGTAGTAGCTCTTTGAAACTTGACCAAATAAAGTAGTTCTCAGTTTTGTCTCTATGGTTTGCTTCCTCTTCTATTAGCCATAAGCAGAGATGGTGGAAAAGCACTTTCATTGAATGGGGTTGCCAACTTCCAAGAAATTAAGAGTTTCCGAAATACCACCAAATATTTTTTCACCCAATCTTGATGATACTTGGTGAAAATGATCAGTACACAAATCCCACTTGGCTCACCAAATTTTGTTCTTCTAGTTTGAAGCGTTCGTTTACAGTAGCAGTTTATATTTTTAGGTTTCACTCTGTTCTCTCCTATATAGATAGATGAATTTGGAACTCTAAATCCAACATGGTTCCTAGTAGCTCTTTGAAACTTGAAAAAAAAAGGAGTTCTCAGTTTTGTCTCTATGGTTTGTTGCCTCTTCATGTAGCCCTAGGCACCGACTGTGGAAAAGCACTTTCATTGAGAGGGGTTTCAAAGCTTCTAAGAAAAAACGAGTTTCCGAAATACCACCAAATATCTTTTCACCCAATCTTGATGATACTTGGTGGTAATGATCAGTACACAAATCCCACATGGCTCACCAAATTTTGTTCTTCTAGTTTGAAGCGTTCGTTTACAGTAGCAGTTTTTATTTTTAGGTTTCACTGTGTTCTCTCCTATATAGATAGATAAATTTGGAACTCTAAATCCAACATGGTTTCTAGTAGCTCTTTGAAACTTGACAAAAAAAAGTAGTTCTCAGTTTTGTCTCTATGATTTGTTTCCTTTTCATGTAGCACTAAGCAGAGACTGGTGGAAAGCACTTTCATTGAAAGGGGTTGCCAAGCTTCCACGAAATTATGATTTTCCCAAATACTAGCAACTATTTTTTCACCCAATGTTCATGATACGTTGTGGTAATGACAAGTACACAAATCTCCTTTGGCTGACCAAATTTTGTTGTTCTAGGTTGAAGCGTTCGTTTACAGTAGCAGTTTTTATTTTTAGGTTTCACATTGTTCTCTCCTATATAGATAGATGAATTTGGAACTCTAAATCCAACATGGTTTGTAGTATCTCTTTGAAACTTGACAAAATAAAGGAGTTCTCAGTTTTGTCTCTATGGTTTGTTTCCTCTTCAAGTAGCCTTAGGCACCGACTGTGGAAAAGCACTTTCATTGAGAGGGGTTTCCAAGCTTCTAAGAAAAAACGAGTTTCCGAAATACCAGCAAATATTTTTTCACCCAATCTTGATGATACTTGGTGGTAATGATCAGGACACAAATCCCACTTGGCTCACCAAATTCTGTTCTTCTAGTTTGAAGCGTTCGTCTACAGTAGCAGTTTTTATATTTACGTTTCCCTCTGTTCTATCCTAAATAGATAGATGAATTTGGAACTCTAAATCCAACATGGTTTGTAGTAGCTCTTTGAAACTTGACAAAATAAAGTAGTTCTCAGTTTTGTCTCTATGGTTTGTTTCCGCTTCAAGTAGCCATAAGCAGAGACTGTGGAAAAGCACTTTCATTGAAAGGGTTGCCAAGCTTCCACGGAATTATGAGTTTCCAAAATTCCAGCAAATATTTTTTCACCTAATGTTCATGATACGTTGTGGTAATGACAAGTACACAAATCTCAATTGGCTCACCAAATTTTGTTCTTCTAAGTTGAAGCGTTCGTTTACAGTAGCAGTTTTTATTTTTAGGTTTCACCTTGTTCTCTCCTATATAGATAGATGAATTTGGAACTCTAAATCCAACATGGTTTGTAGTAGCTCTTTGAAACTTGACAAAATAAAGGAGTTCTCAGTTTTGTCTCTATGGTTTGTTTCCTCTTCAAGTAGCCATACGCAGAGAGTGTGGAAAAGCATTTTCATTGAAAGTTTTTGCCAAGCTTCCAAGAAATTACGAGTTTCTGAAATACCAGCAAATATTTTTTCACCCAATCTTGATGATACGTTGTGGTAATGACAAGTACACCAATCCCACTTGGCTCACCAAATTTTGTTCTTCTAGGTTGAAGCGTTTGTCTACAGTAGCTGTTTTTATATTTAGGTTTCACTCTGTTCTCTCCTATATAGATAGATGAATTTGGAACTCTAAATCCAACATGGTTTGTAGTAGCTCTTTGAAACTAGGCAAAATAAAGTAGTTATCAGTTTTGTCTCTATGGTTTGTTTCCTCTTCAAGTAGCCCTAGGCACAGACTGTGGAAAAGCACTTTCATTGAGAGGGGTTGCCAAGCTTTTAAGAAATAACGAGTTTCCGAAATACCAGCAAATATTTTTTCACCCAATCTTGATGATACTTGGTGGAAATGATCAGGACACAAATCCCATTTGGCTCACCAAATTCTGTTCTTCTAGGTTGAAGCGTTCGTCTACAGTAGCAGTTTTTATATTTATGTTTCCCTCTGTTCTCTCCTATATAGATAGATGAATTTGGAACACTAAATCCAACATGGTTCGTAGTAGATCTTTGAAACTTGGCAAAATAAAGGAGTTCTCAGTTTTGTGTCTATGGTTTGTTTCCTCTTCAAGTAGCCATAAACAGAGACTGTGGAAAAGCACTTTCATTGAAAGGTGTTGCCAAGCTTCCAAGAAATTACGAGTTTCCGAAATACAGGCAAATATTTTTTCACCCAATCTTGATGATACCTGGTTGTAATGACAAGTACACAAATCCCACTTGGCTCACCAAATTGTGTTCTTCTAGGTTGAAGCGTTCGTCTACAGTAGCAGTTTTTATATTTAGGTTTCACTCTGTTCTCTCCTATATAGATAGATGAATTTGGAACTCTAAATCCAACATGGTTTGTAGTAGCTCTTTGAAACTGACAAAAAAAGTAGTTCTCAGTTTTGTCTCTATGGTTTGTTTTCTCTTCAGGTAGCCCTAGGCACAGACTATGGGAAAACACTTTCATTGAGAGGGGTTGCCAAGCTTCTAAGAAATAACAAGTTTCCGAAATACCAGCAAATATTTTTTCACCCAATCTTGATGATACGTGGTGGTAGTGACAAGTACACAAATGGCACTTGGCTCACCAAATTTTGTTCTTCTAGGTTGAAGCGTTCGTCTGCAGTTGCAGTTTTTATATTTAGGTTTCACACTGTTCTCTTCTACATAGATAGATGAATTTGGAACTCTAAATCCAACATGGTTTGTAGTAGCTCTTTGAAACTTGACAAAATAAAGGAGTTCTCAGATTTGTCTCTGTGGTTTGTTTCCTATTCAAGTATCCCTAGGCACAGACTGTGGAAACGCACTTTCATTGAAAGTTTTTGCCAAGATTCCAAGAAATTACGAGTTTCCGAAATACCAGCAAATATTTTTTCACCCAATCTTGATGATACGTGGTGGTAATGACAAGTACACAAATCCCACTTGGCTCACCAAATTTTGTTCTTCTAGGTTGAAGCGTTCGTCTACAGTAGCAGTTTTTTATATTTAGGTTTCACTCTGTTCTCCCCTATATAGATAGATGAAATTGGAACTCTAAATCCAACATGGTTTGTAGTAGCTCTTTGAAACTAGGCAAAATAAAGTAGTTCTCAGTTTTGTCCCTATGGTTTGTTTCCTCTTCAAGTAGTCCTAGGCACAGACAGTGGAAAAGCACTTTCATTGAGAGGGGTTGCCAAGCTTCTCAGAAATAACGAGTTTCCTGAAATACCAGCAAATATTTTTTCACCCAATCTTGAGGATACTTGGTGAAAATGATAAGGACACAAATCCCACTTGGCTCACCAAATTCTCTTCTTCTAGGATGAAGCGTTCGTCTACAGTAGCAGTTTTTATATTTACGTTTCCCTCTGTTCTCTCCTACATAGATAGATGAATTTGGAACTCTAAATCCAACATGGTTTGTAGTAGCTCTTTGAAACTTGACAAAATAAAGGAGTTCTCAGTTTTGTCTCTATGGTTTGTTTCCTCTTCAAGTAGCCATACGCAGAGAGTGTGGAAAAGCATTTTCATTGAAAGTTTTTGCCAAGCTTCCAAGAAATTACGAGTTTCTGAAATACCAGCAAATATTTTTTCACCCAATCTTGATGATTCGTTGTGGTAATGACAAGTACACCAATCCCACTTGGCTCACCAAATTTTGTTCTTCTAGGTTGAAGCGTTTGTCTACAGTAGCTGTTTTTATATTTAGGTTTCACTCTGTTCTCTCCTATATAGATAGATGAATTTGGAACTCTAAATCCAACATGGTTTGTAGTAGCTCTTTGAAACTAGGCAAAATAAAGTAGTTATCAGTTTTGTCTCTATGGTTTGTTTCCTCTTTAAGTAGCCCTAGGCACAGACTGTGGAAAAGCACTTTCATTGAGAGGGGTTGCCAAGCTTTTAAGAAATAACGAGTTTCCGAAATACCAGCAAATATTTTTTCACCCAATCTTGATGATACTTGGTGGAAATGATCAGGACACAAATCCCATTTGGCTCACCAAATTCTGTTCTTCTAGGTTGAAGCGTTCGTCTACAGTAGCAGTTTTTATATTTATGTTTCCCTCTGTTCTCTCCTATATAGATAGATGAATTTGGAACACTAAATCCAACATGGTTCGTAGTAGATCTTTGAAACTTGGCAAAATAAAGGAGTTCTCAGTTTTGTGTCTATGGTTTGTTTCCTCTTCAAGTAGCCATAAACAGAGACTGTGGAAAAGCACTTTCATTGAAAGGTGTTGCCAAGCTTCCAAGAAATTACGAGTTTCCGAAATACAGGCAAATATTTTTTCACCCAATCTTGATGATACCTGGTTGTAATGACAAGTACACAAATCCCACTTGGCTCACCAAATTGTGTTCTTCTAGGTTGAAGCGTTCGTCTACAGTAGCAGTTTTTATATTTAGGTTTCACTCTGTTCTCTCCTATATAGATAGATGAATTTGGAACTCTAAATCCAACATGGTTTGTAGTAGCTCTTTGAAACTGACAAAAAAAGTAGTTCTCAGTTTTGTCTCTATGGTTTGTTTTCTCTTCAGGTAGCCCTAGGCACAGACTATGGGAAAACACTTTCATTGAGAGGGGTCGCCAAGCTTCTAAGAAATAACAAGTTTCCGAAATACCAGCAAATATTTTTTCACCCAATCTTGATGATACGTGGTGGTAGTGACAAGTACCCAAATGGCACTTGGCTCACCAAATTTTGTTCTTCTAGGTTGAAGCGTTCGTCTGCAGTTGCAGTTTTTATATTTAGGTTTCACACTGTTCTCTTCTACATAGATAGATGAATTTGGAACTCTAAATCCAACATGGTTTGTAGTAGCTCTTTGAAACTTGACAAAATAAAGGAGTTCTCAGATTTGTCTCTGTGGTTTGTTTCCTATTCAAGTATCCCTAGGCACAGACTGTGGAAACGCACTTTCATTGAAAGTTTTTGCCAAGATTCCAAGAAATTACGAGTTTCCGAAATACCAGCAAATATTTTTTCACCCAATCTTGATGATACGTGGTGGTAATGACAAGTACACAAATCCCACTTGGCTCACCAAATTTTGTTCTTCTAGGTTGAAGCGTTCGTCTACAGTAGCAGTTTTTTATATTTAGGTTTCACTCTGTTCTCCCCTATATAGATAGATGAAATTGGAACTCTAAATCCAACATGGTTTGTAGTAGCTCTTTGAAACTAGGCAAAATAAAGTAGTTCTCAGTTTTGTCCCTATGGTTTGTTTCCTCTTCAAGTAGTCCTAGGCACAGACAGTGGAAAAGCACTTTCATTGAGAGGGGTTGCCAAGCTTCTCAGAAATAACGAGTTTCCTGAAATACCAGCAAATATTTTTTCACCCAATCTTGAGGATACTTGGTGAAAATGATAAGGACACAAATCCCACTTGGCTCACCAAATTCTCTTCTTCTAGGATGAAGCGTTCGTCTACAGTAGCAGTTTTTATATTTACGTTTCCCTCTGTTCTCTCCTACATAGATAGATGAATTTGGAACTCTAAATCCAACATGGTTTGTAGTAGCTCTTTGAAACTTGACAAAATAAAGGAGTTCTCAGTTTTGTCTCTATGGTTTGTTTCCTCTTCAAGTAGCCATACGCAGAGAGTGTGGAAAAGCATTTTCATTGAAAGTTTTTGCCAAGCTTCCAAGAAATTACGAGTTTCTGAAATACCAGCAAATATTTTTTCACCCAATCTTGATGATACGTTGTGGTAATGACAAGTACACCAATCCCACTTGGCTCACCAAATTTTGTTCTTCTAGGTTGAAGCGTTTGTCTACAGTAGCTGTTTTTATATTTAGGTTTCACTCTGTTCTCTCCTATATAGATAGATGAATTTGGAACTCTAAATCCAACATGGTTTGTAGTAGCTCTTTGAAACTAGGCAAAATAAAGTAGTTATCAGTTTTGTCTCTATGGTTTGTTTCCTCTTCAAGTAGCCCTAGGCACAGACTGTGGAAAAGCACTTTCATTGAGAGGGGTTGCCAAGCTTTTAAGAAATAACGAGTTTCCGAAATACCAGCAAATATTTTTTCACCCAATCTTGATGATACTTGGTGGAAATGATCAGGACACAAATCCCATTTGGCTCACCAAATTCTGTTCTTCTAGGTTGAAGCGTTCGTCTACAGTAGCAGTTTTTATATTTATGTTTCCCTCTGTTCTCTCCTATATAGATAGATGAATTTGGAACACTAAAACCAACATGGTTCGTAGTAGATCTTTGAAACTTGGCAAAATAAAGGAGTTCTCAGTTTTGTGTCTATGGTTTGTTTCCTCTTCAAGTAGCCATAAACAGAGACTGTGGAAAAGCACTTTCATTGAAAGGTGTTGCCAAGCTTCCAAGAAATTACGAGTTTCCGAAATACAGGCAAATATTTTTTCACCCAATCTTGATGATACCTGGTTGTAATGACAAGTACACAAATCCCACTTGGCTCACCAAATTGTGTTCTTCTAGGTTGAAGCGTTCGTCTACAGTAGCAGTTTTTATATTTAGGTTTCACTCTGTTCTCTCCTATATAGATAGATGAATTTGGAACTCTAAATCCAACATGGTTTGTAGTAGCTCTTTGAAACTGACAAAAAAAGTAGTTCTCAGTTTTGTCTCTATGGTTTGTTTTCTCTTCAGGTAGCCCTAGGCACAGACTATGGGAAAACACTTTCATTGAGAGGGGTTGCCAAGCTTCTAAGAAA
Source organism: Callospermophilus lateralis (assembly GCF_048772815.1). NCBI lineage: Eukaryota > Metazoa > Chordata > Mammalia > Rodentia > Sciuridae > Callospermophilus > Callospermophilus lateralis. The sequence goes on from NW_027513082.1 coordinate 220,993, forward strand.
TAACAAGTTTCCGAAATACCAGCAAATATTTTTTCACCCAATCTTGATGATACGTGGTGGTAGTGACAAGTACACAAATGGCACTTGGCTCACCAAATTTTGTTCTTCTAGGTTGAAGCGTTCGTCTGCAGTTGCAGTTTTTATATTTAGGTTTCACACTGTTCTCTTCTACATAGATAGATGAATTTGGAACTCTAAATCCAACATGGTTTGTAGTAGCTCTTTGAAACTTGACAAAATAAAGGAGTTCTCAGATTTGTCTCTGTGGTTTGTTTCCTATTCAAGTATCCCTAGGCACAGACTGTGGAAACGCACTTTCATTGAAAGTTTTTGCCAAGATTCCAAGAAATTACGAGTTTCCGAAATACCAGCAAATATTTTTTCACCCAATCTTGATGATACGTGGTGGTAATGACAAGTACACAAATCCCACTTGGCTCACCAAATTTTGTTCTTCTAGGTTGAAGCGTTCGTCTACAGTAGCAGTTTTTTATATTTAGGTTTCACTCTGTTCTCCCCTATATAGATAGATGAAATTGGAACTCTAAATCCAACATGGTTTGTAGTAGCTCTTTGAAACTAGGCAAAATAAAGTAGTTCTCAGTTTTGTCCCTATGGTTTGTTTCCTCTTCAAGTCGTCCTAGGCACAGACAGTGGAAAAGCACTTTCATTGAGAGGGGTTGCCAAGCTTCTCAGAAATAACGAGTTTCCTGAAATACCAGCAAATATTTTTTCAACCCAATCTTGAGGATACTTGGTGAAAATGATAAGGACACAAATCCCACTTGGCTCACCAAATTCTCTTCTTCTAGGATGAAGCGTTCGTCTACAGTAGCAGTTTTTATATTTACGTTTCCCTCTGTTCTCTCCTATATAGATAGATGAATTTGGAACTCTAAATCCAACATGGTTTGTAGTAGGTCTTTGAAACTTGACAAAATAAAGTAGTTCTCAGTTTTGTCTCTATGGTTTGTTTCCTCTTCAAGTAGACATAAGTAGAGATTGTGGAAAGCACTTTCATTGAAAGGTGTTGCCAAGCTTCCAAGAAATTACGAGTTTCTGAAATACCAGCAAATATTTTTTCACCCAATCGTGATGATATGTGGTGGTATTGACAAGTACACAAATCCTACTTGGCTCACCAAATTGTGTTTTTCTAGGTTGAAGCATTCGTCTACAGTAGCAGTTTTTATATTTAGGTTTCACTCGGTTCTCTTCTACATAGATAGATGGATTTGGAACTGTAAATCCAACATGGTTTGTAGTAGCTCTTTGAAACTTGACAAAATAAAGGAGTTCTCAGATTTATGTCTATGCTTTGTTTCTCTTCAAGTAGCCCTAGGCACAGACTGTGGAAAAGCACTTTCATTGAAAGGGGTGGCCAAGCTTCCAAGAAATTACGAGTTTCCGAAATACCAGCAAATATTTTTTCACCCAATCTTGATGATACGTGGTGGTATTGACAAGTACACAAATCCCACATGGCTCATTTAATTTTGTTCTTCTAGGTTGCACCGTTCGTTTACAGTAACAGGTTTTTTTTTAGGTTTCACTCTGTTCTCTCCTATATGGATAGATGAATTTGGAACACTAAATCCAACATGGTTCGTAGTAGTTCTTTGAAACTTGGCAAAATAAAGGAGTTCTCAGTTTTGTCTCTATGCTTTGTTTCCTGTTTAAGTAGCCCTACGCACAGACTGTGGAAAAGCACTTTCATTGAGAGGGGTTGCCAAGCTTCTAAGAAATAACTAGTTTCCGAAATACCAGCAAATATTTTTTCACCCAATCTTGATGATACTTGGGGTAATGATCAGTACACTAATCCCACTTGGCTCAACAAATTTTGTTCTTCTAGGTTGATGCGTTCATCTACACCATCAGTTTATATATTTAGGTTTCCCTCTGTTCCCTCCTATATAGATAGATGAATTTGGAACACTAAATCCAACATGCTTGTTAGTAGCTCTTTGAAACTTGACAAAAAAAAGTAGTTCTCAGTTTTGTCTCGATGGTTTGTTTCCTCTTCAAGTAGCCATAAGCAGAGATTGTGGAAAAGCACTTTCATTGAAAGGTGTTGCCAAGCTTCCAAGAAATTATGTGTTTCCGAAATACCAGCAAATATTTTTTCACAAAATCTTGAAGATACGCGGTGGTAATGACAAGTACACAAATACCACTTGGCTCACCAAATTTTGTTCTTCTAGGTTGAAGTGTTCGTCTACAGTAGCAGGTTTTATATTTAGGTTTACATCTGTTCTCTCCTATATAGATAGATGAATTTGGAACTCTAAATCCAACATGGTTTGTAGAAGCTCTTTGAAAATTGACAAAATAAAGGAGTTCTCAGATTTGTCTCTGTGGTTTGTTTCCTCTTCAAGTATCCCTAGGCACAGACTGTGGAAACGCACTTTCATTGAAAGTTTTTTGCCAAGATTCCAAGAAATTACGAGTTTCTGAAATACCAGCAAATATTTTGTCACCCAATCTTGATGATACGTGGTGGTAAAGACAAGTACACAAATCCCACTTGGCTCCCCAAATTTTGTTCTTCTAGGTTGAAGCATTCGTTTACAGTAGCAGTTTATATTTTTAGGTTTCACTCTGTTCTCTCCTATATAGATAGATGAATTTGGAACTCTAAATCCAACATGGTTTCTAGTAGATCTTTGAAACTTGACAAAATTAAGGAGTTCTCAGTTTTGTCTCTATGGTTTGTTTCCTCTTCAAGTAGCCCTAGGCACCAACTGTGGAAAAGCACTTTCATTGAGAGGGGTTTCCAAGCTTCTAAGAAAAAACGAGTTTCCGAAATACCAGCAAATATTTTTTCACCCAATCTTGACGATACTTGGAGGTAATGATCAGTACACAAATCCCACATGGCTCACCAAATTTTGTTCTTCTAGGTTGAAGCGTTCGTTTACAGTAGCAGTTTTTATTTTTAGGTTTCACTGTGTTCTCTCCTATATAGATAGATAAATTTGGAACTCTAAATCCAACATGGTTTGTAGTAGCTCTGTGAAACTTGACGAAAAAAAGGTAGTTCTCAGTTTTGTCTCTATGATTTGTTTCCTTTTCATGTAGCACTAAGCAGAGACTGTTGGAAAGCACTTTCATTGAAAGGGTTTGCCAAGCTTCCACGAAATTATGAGTTTCCGAAATACCAGCAAATATTATTTCACCCAATGTTCATGATACGTTGTGGTAATGACAAGTACACAAATCTCACTTGGGTCACCAAATTTTGTTTTTCTAGGTTGAAGCGTTCGTTTACAGTAGCAGTTTTTATTTTTAGGTTTCACATTGTTCTCTCCTATATAGATAGATGAATTTGGAACTCTAAATCCAACATGGTTTGTAGTAGCTCTTTGAAACTTGACAAAATAAAGGAGTTCTCAGTTTTGTCTCTATTGTTTGTTTCCCTTGCAAGTAGCCCTAGGCACAGACTGTGGAAAAGCACTTTCATTGAGAGGCGTTGCCAAGCTTCTAAGAAATAACGAGTTTCCGAAATACCAGCAAATATTTTTTCACCAAATCTTGATGATACTTGGTGGTAAAGATCAGGACACAAATCCCACTTGGATCACCAAATTTTGGTCTTCTAGGTTGAAGCGTTCGTCTACAGTAGCAGTTTTTATATTTACGTTTCCCTCTGTTCTCTCCTATATAGATAGATGAATTGGGAACTCTAAATCCAACATGGTTTGTAGTAGCTCTTTGAAACTTGACAAAATAAAGGAGTTCTCAGATTTGTCTCTATGGTTTGTTTCCTCTTCAAGTAGCCCTAGGCACAGACTGTGGAAAAGCACTTTCATTGAAAGGGGTTGCCAAGCTTCCAAGAAATTAAGAGTTTCCGAAATACCAGCAAATATTTTTTCACCCAATCTTGATGATACGTGGTGGTAATGACAAGTACACATATCCCACATGGCTCACCAAATTTTGTTCTTCTAGGTTGAACCGTTCGTTTACAGTAGCAGTTATTATTTTAAGGTTTCACTCTGTTCTCTCCTATATAGATAGAAGAATTTGGAACTCTAAATCCAACATGGTATGTAGTAGCTCTTTGAAACTTGACAAAAAAAGTAGTTCTCAGTTTTGTCTCTATGGTTTGTTTCCTCTTCAAGTAGCCCTAGGCACAGACTGTGGGAAAGCACTTTCATTGAGAGGGGTTGCCAAGCTTCTAAGAAATAACGAGTTTCCGAAATACCAGCTAATATTTTTTCACCCAATCATGATGATACTTGTTGGTAATGATCAGGACACAAATCCCACTTGGCTCACTAAATTCTGTTCTTCTAGGTTGAAGCGTTCGTCTACAGTAACAGTTTTTATATTCAGGCTTCCCTCTGTTCTCTCCTATATAGATAGATGAATTTGAAACTCTAAATCCAACATGGTTTGTAGTAGCTCTTTGAAACTTGACAAAAGAAAGTAGTTCTCAGTTTTTTGTCTATGGTTTGTTTCCTCTTCATGTAGACATAAGCAGAGACTGTGGAAAAGCACTTTCATAGAAAGGTGTTGCCAAGCTTCCAAGAAATTAAGAGTTTCCGAAATACCAGCAAACATTTTTTCACCCAATCTTGATGATACGTGGTGGTAATGACAAGTACACAATTGGCACTTGGCTCACCAAATTTTGTTCTTGTAGGTTGAAGCGTTCGTCTACAGTAGCAGTTTTTATATTTAGGTTTCACTCTGTATTCTCCTATATAGATAGATGAATTTGGAACACTAAATCCAACATAGTTTGTAGTAGCTCTTTGAAACTTGGCAAAATAAAGGAGTTCTCAGATTTGTCTCTATGGTTTGTTTCCTCTTCAAGTATCCCTAGGCAGAGACTGTGGAAAAGCACTTTCAGTGAAAGGGGTTGTCAAGCTTCCAAGAAATTACGAGTTTTCGAAATATCAGCAAATATTTTTTCACCCAATCTTGATGATACGTGGTGGTAATGACAAGTACACAAATCCCACTTGGCTCACAAATTTTGTTCTTCTAGGTTTAAGCGATCGTTTACAGTAGTAGTTTTTATTTTTAGGTTTCACTCTGTTCTCTTCTATATAGATAGATGAATTTGGAACTCTAAATCCAACATGGTTTGTAGTAGCTCTTTGAAACTTGGAAAATAAAGGAGTTCTCAGTTTTGTCTCTATGCTTTGTTTCCTCTTCAAGTAGCCCTACGCACAGACTGTGGAAAAGCACTTTCATTGAGAGGGGTTGCCAAGCTTCTAAGAAAAAACGAGTTTCTAAAATACCAGCAAATATTTTTTCACCCAATCTTGATGGTACTTGGTGGTAATGACAAGTACACAAATTCCATATGGGTCACCAAATTTTATTCTTCTATGTTGAAACGTTCGTTTAAAGTAGCAGTTTTTATTTTTAGGTTTCCCTCTGTTCTCTCCTATATAGATAGATGAATTTAGAACTCTAAATAGAAATTGGTTTGTAGTAGCTCGTTGAAACTTAACAAAATAAAAAAGATCTCAGTTTTGTCTCTATGATTTGTTTCCTCTTCAAGTAGCCCTAAGCAGAGACAGTGGAAAAGCACTTTCATTGAAAGAGGTTGCCAAGCTTCCAAGAAATTACGAGTTTCTGAAAACCAGCAAATATTTTTTCACCCAATCTTGATGATAATTGGGGGTAATGATCGGTACAGAAATCCCACTTGGCTCACCAAAATTTGTTCTTCTATGTTGAAGCGTTCGTTTACAGTAGCAGTTTTTATTTTTAGGTTTCACTCTGTTCTCTCTTATATAGATAGAAAAATTTGGAACTCTAAATCCAACATGATTTGTAGTAGCTCTTTGAAAGTTGACAAAATAAATTAGTACTCAGTTTTGTCTCTATGGTTTGTTTCCTCTTAAAGTAGCCCTAGGCACAGACTGTGGAAAATCAATTTCATTGAGAGGGGGTGCCAAGCCTCCAAAAAATAATGAGTTTTCGAAATACCAGCAAATATTTTTTCACCCAATCTGGATGATACTTTGTGGTAATGATCGTTACAGAAATCCCACTTGACACACCAAATTTTGTTCTTCTAGTTTGAAGCGTTCGTTTATAGTAGCAGTTTATATTTTTAGGTTTCCCTCTGTTCTCTCCTATATAGATAGATGAATTTGGAACTCTAAATCCAACATGGTTTGTAGTAGGTCTTTGAAACTTGACAAAATAAAGGAGTTCTCAGTTTTGTCTTCATGATTTGTTTCCCCTTCAATTAGCCCTATGCAGAGACTATGGAAAAGCACTTTCATTGAAACTGGTTGCCAAGCTTCCAAGAAATTACGAGTTTCCGAAATACCAGCAAATAGTTTTTCAACCAATCTTGATGATAAGTGGTGGTAATGACAAGTACACAAGTCCCACTTGGCTCACCAAATTTTGTTCTTCTCGGTTGAAGCGTTCGTTTACAGTAGCAGTTTTTATTTTTAGGTTTCACTTTCTTCTCTCCTATATAGATAGATGAATTTGGAACTCTAAATCCAACATGGTTTTTAGTAGCTCTTTGAAACTCGACAAAATAAAGGAGTTCTCAGTATTGTCTCTATAGTTTGTTTCCTCTTAAATAGCCCTAGGCACAGACGGTGGAAAAGCACTTTCATTGAAAGGGGTTGCCAAGCTTCCAAGAAATAACGAGTTTCCGAAATACCGGCAAATATTTTTTCACCCAATCTGGATATACTTGGTGGTAATGATCGGTATACAATCCCACTTGACTCACCAAATTTTGTTCTTCTAGGTTGAAGCATTCGTTTACAGTAGCAGTTTTTATTTTTAGGTTTCACTCTGTTCTCTCCTATATAGATAGATGAATTTGGAACTCTAAATCCAACATGGTTTGTAGTAGCTCTTTGAATCTTGACAAAATAAAGGAGTTTTCACTTTTGTCACTATTATTTGTTTTCTCTTCAAGTAGCCCTAAGCAGAGACTGTGGAAAATCCCTTTTATTAAAAGGGGTTGCCAAGTTTCGAGGAAATAACGAGTTTCCAAAATACCAGCAAATATTTTTTCACCCAATCTTGATGATACTTTGTGGTAATGATCGGTACAGAAATCCCACTTGACTCACCAATTTTTGTTCTTCTAGGTTGAAGCGTTCGTTTACAGTAGCAGTTTATATTTTTAGGTTTCACTCTGTTCTCTCCTATATAGATAGATGAATTTGGAACTCTAAATCCAACATGGTTTCTAGTAGCTCTTTGAAACTTGAAAAAATAAAGGAGTTCTCAGTTTTGTCTCTATGGTTTGTTTCCTCTTCAAGTAACCCTAGGCACCGACTGTGGAAAAGCACTTTCATTGAGAGGGGTTTCCAAGCTTCCACGAAATTATGAGTTTCCGAAATACCAGCAACTATTTTTTCACCCAATGTTCATGATGCGTTGTGGTAATGACAAGTATAAAAATCTCACTTGGCTCACCAAATTTTGTTGTTCTAGGTTGAAGCTGTCCATTACAGTAGCAGTTTTTATTTTTAGGTTTCACATTGTACTCTCCTATATAGATAGATGAATTTGGAACTCTAAATCCAACATGGTTTGTAGTATCTCTTTGAAACTTGACAAAATAAAGGAGTTCTCAGTTTTGTCTCTATGGTTTGTTTCCCATTCAAGTAGTCCTAGGCACAGACTGTGGAAAAGCACTTTCATTGAGAGGGGTTGCCAAGCTTCTAAAAATAACGAGTTTCAGAAATACCAGCAAATATTTTTTCACCCAATCTTGATGATACGTTGTGGTAATGACAAGTACACCAATCCCACTTGGCTCACCAAATTTTGTTCTTCTAGGTTGAAGCGTTCGTCTACAGTAGCTGTTTTTATATTTAGGTTTCACTCTGTTCTCTCCTATATAGATAGATGAATTTGGAACTCTAAATCCAACATGATTTGTAGTAGCTCTTTGAAACTTGACAAAATAAAGTAGTTCTCAGTTTTGTCTCTATGGTTTGTTTCCTCATCAATTATCCATAAGTAGAGATTGTGGAAAAGCACTTTCATTGAAAGGTGCTGCCAAGCTTCCAAGAAATTACGAGTTTCCGAAATACCAGCAAATATTTTTTCACCCAATCTTGATGATACGTGGTGGTATTGACAAGTACACAAATCCTACTTGGCTCACCAAATTGTGTTTTTCTAGATTGAAGCGTTCGTCTACAGTAGCAGTTTTATATTTAGGATTCACTCTGTTCTCTTCTACATAGATAGATGAATTTGGAACTCTAAATCCAACAGGGTTTGTAGTAGCTCTTTGAAACTTGACAAAATAAAGGAGTTCTCAGATTTGTCTCTATGCTTTGTTTCCTCTTCAAGTAGCCCTAGGCACAGAATGTGGAAAAGCATTTTCAATGAAAGGGGTTGCCAAGCTTCCAAGAAATTACGAGTTTCCGAAATACCAGCAAATATTTTTTCACCCAATCTTGATGATATGTGGTGGTAATGACAAGTACACAAATCCCAGATGGCTCACCAAATTTTGTTCTTGTAGGTTGAGCCGTTCATTTACAGTAGCAGTTTTTATTTTTAGGTTTCACTCTGTTCTCTCCTATATAGATAGATGAATTTGGAACACTAAATCCAACAAGGTTCGTAGTAGTTCTTTGAAACTTGGCAAAATAAAGGAGTTCTCAGTTTTGTCTCTATGCTTTGTTTCCTCTTCAAGTAGCCCTACGCACAGACTGTGGAAAAGCACTTTCATTGAGAGGGGTTGCCAAGATTCTAAGAAACAACTAGTTTCCGAAATACCAGCAAATATTTTTTGACCCAAACTTGATGATACTTGGTGGTAATGATCAGTCCACTAATCCCACACGGCTCACCAAATTTTGTTCTTCTAGGTTGATGCGTTCATCTACACTGGCAGTTTTTATATTTAGGTTTCCCTCTGTTCCCTCCTATATAGATAGATGAATTTGGAACTCTAAATCCAACATGGTTTTTAGTAGCTCTTTGAAACTTGACAAAAAAAAGTAGTTCTCAGTTTTGTCTCTATGGTTTGTTTCCTCTTCAAGTAGCCATAAGCAAAGACTGTGGAAAAGCACTTTCATTAAAAGGAGTTGCCAAGCTTCCAAGAAATTATGTGTTTCCGAAATACCGGCAAATATTTTTTCACAAAATCTTGATGACACGTGGTGGTAATGACAAGAACACAAATCCCACTTGGCTCACCAAATTTTGTTCTTCTAGCTTGAAGCGTTCGTCTACAGTAGCAGTTTTTATATTTAGGTTTCCCTCTGTTCTCTCCTATATAGATAGATGAATTTGGAACTCTAAATCCAACAAGGTTTGTAGTAGCTCTTTGAAACTTGACAAAATAAAGGAGTTCTCAGTTTTGTCTCTATGGTTTGTTTCCTCTTCAAGTAGCCATAAGCAGAGACTGTGGAAAAGCACTTTCATTGAAACTGGTTGCCAAGTTTCCATGAAATTACGAGTTTCCGAAATACCAGCAAGTACTTTTTCACCCAATCATGATGATAAGTGGTGGTAATGACAAGTACACAAATCCCACTTGGCTCACCAAATTTTGTTCTTCTAGGTTGATGCGTTCATCTACACTAGCAGTTTATATTTTTAGGTTTCCCTCTGTTCTCTCCTATATAGATAGATGAATTTTGAACTCTAAATAGAAATTGGTTTGTAGTAGCTCTTTGAAACTTGACAAAATAAAGGAGTTCTCAGTTTTCGCTCAATGATTTGTTTCCTCTTCAAGGAGCCCTAAGCAGAGACAGTGGAAAAGCACTTTCATTGAAAGGCTTGCCAAGCTTCCAGGAAATTACGAGTTTCCAAAATACCAGCAAATATTTTTTCACCCAATCTTGATGATACTTGGTGGTAATGATCGGTACACAATTCCCACTTGGCTCACCAAATGTTGTTCTTATATGTTGAAGCGTTCGTCTACAGTAGCAGTTTTTATATTTAGGTTTCGCCCTGTTCTCTCCTATATAGATAGATGAATTTGGAACTCTAAGTCCAAATGGTTTGTAGTAGCTCTTTGAAACTTGACAAAATAAAGTATTTCTCAGTTTTGTCTCTATGGTTTGTTTAGTCTTCAAGTAGCCCTAGGCACAGACTGTGGAAAAGCACTTTCATTGAAAGGGGTTGCGAAGCTTCCAAGAAATAACGAGTTCCGAAATACCAGAAAATATTTTTTCACCCAATCTTGATGATACTTGGTGGTAATGATTGGTACAAAAATCCCACTTGACTCACCAAATTTTGTGTTTCTAGTTTGAAGCGTTCGTCTACAGTAACAGTTTTTATATTCAGGCTTCCCTCTGTTCTCTCCTATATAGATAGATGAATTTGGAACTCTAAATCCAACATGGATTGTAGTAGCTCTTTGAAATTGACAAAAATGTATTTCTCAGTTTTGTCTCTATGGTATGTTTTCTCTTCAAGTAGCCATAGGCACAGACTGTGGAAAAGCACTTTCATTGAGAGGGGTTGCCATGCTTCTAAGAAATAACGAGTTTCCGAAATGCCAGCAAATATTTTTCAGCCAATCATGATGATACAATGTGGTAATGATCAGTACACAAATCCCACTTGGTTGACCAAATTTTGTTCTTCTAGTTTTAAGTGTTCGTCTACAGTAGCAGTTTTTGTATTTAGGTTTCACTCTGTTCTCTCCTATAAAGATAGATGAATTTGGAACTCTAAATCCAACATGGTTTGTAGTAGCTCTTTAAATCTTGACAAAATAAAGGAGTTTTCAGTTTTGTCACTATTATTTGTTTTCTCTTCAAGTAGCCCTAAGGAGAGACTGTGGAAAATCCCTTTCATTGAAAGGGGTTGCCAAGTTTCGAAGAAATAACGAGTTTCCAAAATACCAGCAAATATTTTTTCACCCAATCTTGATGATACTTTGTGGTAATGATCGGTACAGAAATCCCACTTGACTCACCAATTTTGGTTCTTCTAGGTTGAAGCGTTCTTTTACAGTAGCAGTTTATATTTTTAGGTTTCACTCTGTTCTCTCCTATATAGATAGATGAATTTGGAACTCTAAATCCAACATGGTTTCTAGTAGCTCTTTGAAACTTGAAAAAACAAAGGAGTTCTCAGTTTTGTCTCTATGGTTTGTTTCCTCTTCAAGTAAACCTAGGCACCGACTGTGGAAAAGCACTTTCATTGAGAGGGGTTTCCAAGCTTCTAAGAAAAAACGAGTTTCCGAAATACCAGCAAATATTTTTTCACCCAAACTTGACGATACTTGGTGGTAATGATCAGTACACCAATCCCACTTGGCTCACCAAATTGTGTTCGTCTAGGTTGAAGCGTTCGTTTACAGTAGCAGTTTTTAATTTTAGGTTTCACTGTGTTCTCTCCTATATAGATAGGTATATTTGGAACTCTAAATCCAACATGGTTTCTAGTATCTCTTTGAAACTTGACAAAAAAAAGGAGTTCTCAGTTTTGTCTCTATGATTTGTTTCCTTTTCAAGTAGCACTAAGAAGAGACTGTTGGAAAGCACTTTCATTGAAAGGGGTTGCCAAGCTTCCACGAAATTATGAGTTTCCGAAATACCAGCAACTATTTTTCACCCAATGTTCATGATACGTTGTGGTAATGACAAGTACAAAAATCTCACTTGGCTCACCAAATTTTGTTGTTCTAGGTTGAAGCGTTCCTTTACAGTAGCAGTTTTTATTTTTAGGTTTCACATTGTACTCTCCTATATAGATAGATGAATTTGGAACTCTAAATCCAAAATGGTTTGTAGTATCTCTTTGAAACTTGACAAAATAAAGGAGTTCTCAGTTTTGTCTCTATGGTTTGTTTCCCATTCAAGTAGTCCTAGGCACAGACTGTGGAAAAGCACTTCCATTGAGAGGGGTTGCCAAGCTTCTACGAAATAACGAGTTTCAGAAATACCAGCAAATATTTTTTCACCCAATCTTGATGATACGTTGTGGTAATGACAAGTACACCAATCCCACTTGGCTCACCAAATTTTGTTCTTCTAGGTTGAATCGTTCGTCTACAGTAGCTGTTTTTATATTTTGGTTTCACTCTGTTCGCTCCTATATAGATAGATGAATTTGGAACTCTAAATCCAACATGATTTGTAGTAGCTCTTTGAAACTTGAGAAAATAAAGTAGTTCTCAGTTTTGTCTCTATGGTTTGTTTCCTCATCAATTAGCCATAAGTAGAGATTGTGGAAAAGCACTTTCATTGAAAGGTGTTGCCAAGCTTCCAAGAAATTACGAGTTTCCGAAATACCAGCAAATATTTTTTCACCCAATCTTGATGATACGTGGTGGTATTGACAAGTACACAAATCCTACTTGGCTCACCAAATTGTGTTTTTCTAGATTGAAGCATTCGTCTACAGTAGCAGTTTTATATTTAGGATTCCCTCTGTTCTCTTCTACATAGATAGATGAATTTGGAACTCTAAATCCAACAGGGTTTGTAGTAGCTCTTTGAAACTTGACAAAATAAAGGAGTTCTCAGAATTGTCTCTATGCTTTGTTTCCTCTTCAAGTAGCCCTAGGCACAGAATGTGGAAAAGCATTTTCAATGAAAGGGGTTGCCAAGCTTCTAAGAAATAACGAGTTCCGAAATACCAGAAAATATTTTTTCACCCAATCTTGATGATACTTGGTAGTAATGATTGGTACAAAAATCCCACTTGACTCACCAAATTTTGTTTTTCTAGTTTGAAGCGTTCATTTACAGAGGCAGTTTATAATTTCGGTTTCCCTCTGTTGCTCCTATATAGATAGATGAATTTGGAACTCTAAATCCAACATGGTTTGTAGTAGCTCTTTGAAATTGACAAAAATGTAGTTCTCAGTTTTGTCTCTATGGTATGTTTTCTCTTCAATAGCCATAGGCACAGACTGTGGAAAAGCACTTTCATTGAGAGGGGTTGCCAAGCTTCTAAGAAATAAAGAGTTTTCGAATTGCCAGCAAATATTTTTCAGCCAATCTTGATGATACAATATGGTAATGATCAGTACACAAATCCCACTTGGTTGACCAAATTTTGTTCTTCTAGTTTTAAGCGTTCGTCCACAGTAGCAGTTTTTATATTTAGTTTCACTCTGTTCTCTCCTATATAGATAGATGAATTTGGAACTCTAAATCCAACATGGTTTGTAGTAGCTCGTTGAAACTTGAAAAAATAAAGGAGTTCTCAGTTTTGTCTCTATGCTTTGTTTCCTCTAGAAGTAGCCCTAGGCACAGACTGTGGAAAAGCACTTTCATTGAGAGGGTTTGCCAAGCTTCTAAGAAATAACGAGTTTCCGAAATGCCAGCAAATATTTTTTCACCCAATCTTGAGGATACTTGGTGGTAATGATCAGTACATAAATCCCACTTTGCTCACCAAATTGTGTTCTTCTAGTTTTAAGCGTTCGTCTACAGTAGCAGTTTTTATATTTAGTTTCACTCTGTTCTCTCCTCTATAGATAAATGAATTTCGAACTCTAAATCCAACATGGTTTGTAGTAGCTCTTTGAAACTTGGCAAAATATAGGAGTTCTCAGTTTTGTCGCTATGGTTTGATTCCTCTTCAGGTAGCCCTAGGCACAGACTGTGGAAAAGCACTTTCATTGAGAGGGGTTGCCAAGCTTCTAAGAAATAACGAGTTTCCGAAATACCAGCAAATATTTTTTCACCCAATCTGGATGATACTTGGTGGTAATGATCGGTACACAAATCCCACTTGACTCAACAAATTTTGTTCTTCTAGTTTGAAGCGTTTGTTTACAGTAGCACTTTATATTTTTTGGTTTCCCTCTGTTCTCTCCAATATAGATAGATGAATTTGGAACTCTAAATCCAACATGGTTTGTAGTAGATCTTTGAAACGTGACAAAATAAAGGAGTTCTCAGTTTTGTCTCTATGGTTTTTTTCCTCTTCAAGTAGATCTAGGCACAGACTTTGGACAAGCACTTTCATTGAAAGGGGTTGCCAAGCTTCTAAGAAATAACTAGTTTCCGAAATGCCAGCAAATATTTTTTCACCCAATCTTGAAGATACTTAGTGGTAATGATCGGGTCACAAATCCCACTTGGCTCATCAAATTTTGTTCTTCTAGGTTGAAGCGTTCGTTTACAGTAGTGGTTTTTATATTTAGGTTTCCCTCTGTTCTCTCCTATATAGATAGATGAATTTGGAACTCTAAATCCAACGTGGTTTGTAGTAGCTCTTTGAAACTTGACAAAATAAAGGAGTTCTCAGTTTTGTCTCTCTGGTTTGTTTCCTCTTCAAGTGGCCCTACGCAGAGACTGTGGAAAAGCATTTTCATTGAAAGGGGTTGCCAAACTTCCAAGAAATTACGAGTTTCCGATATACCAGCAAATATTTTTTCACCCAATCTTGATGATACTTGGTGGTAATGATCAGTACACTAATCCCACTTGGCTCACCAAATTTTGTTCTAGGTTGATGCGTTCATCTACACTAGCAGTTTTTATATTTAAGTTTCCCTCTGTTCCCTCCTATATAGATAGATGAATTTGGAACTCTAAATCCAACATGGTTTTTAGTAGCTCTTTGAAACTTGACAAAAAAAAAAGTAGTTCTCAGTTTTGTCTCTATGGTTTGTTTCATCTTCAAGTAGCCATAAGCAGAGACTGTGGAAAAGCACTTTCATTGAAATGGGTTGCCAAGCTTCCAAGAAATTATGTGTTTCCGAAATACCGGCAAATATTTTTTCACAAAATCTTGATGATACGTGGTGGTAATGACAAGTACACAAATCCCACTTGGCTCACCAAATTTTGTTCTTCTAGATTTAAGCGTTCGTCTACAGTAGCAGTTTTTATATTTAGGTTTCCCTCTGTTCTCACCTATATATATATATATATATATAGATGAATTTGGAACTCTAAATTCAACATGGTTTGTAGTAGCTCTTTGAAACTTGATAAAATAAAGTAGTTCTCAGTTTTGTCTCTATGGCTGTTTCCTCTTAATGTAGCCCTAGGCACAGACTGTGGAAAAGCACTCTCATTGAAAGGGTTTGCCAAGCTTCCAAGAAATAACGAGTTTCCGAAATACCAGCAAATATTTTTTCACCCAATGTTGATGATACGTTATGGTGATGACAAGTACACAAATCATACTTGGCTCAGCAAATTTTGTTCTTCTAGGTTGAAGCGTTCGTTTACAGTAGCAGTTTCATTTTTAGGTTTCACATTGTTCTCTCCTATATACATAGATGAATTTGGAACTCTAAATCCAACATGGTTTGTAGTAGCTCTTTGAAACTTTACAAAGTAAAGTAGTTCTCAGTTTTGTCTCTATGGTTTGTTTCCTCTTCAAGTAGCCCTAGGCACAGACTGTGGAAAAGCACATTCATTGAGAGGGGTTGCCAAGCTTCTAAAAATTACGAGTTTCCGAAATACCAGCAAATATTTTTTCACCCAATCTTGATGATACTTGGTGGTAATGATCAGTACACAAATCCCACTTGGCTCAGCAAATTGTGTTCTTCTAGGTTGAAGCGTTCATCTACAGTAGCATTTTTTATATTTAGGTTTCCCTCTGTTCTCTCCTATATAGATAGATAAATTTGGAACTCTAAATCCAACATGGTTTGTAGTAGCTCTTTGAAACTTGACAAAAAAAGTAGTTCTCAGTTTTGTCTCGATCGTTTGCTTCCTCTTCTATTAGCCATAAACAGAGACTGTGGAAAAGCACTTTCATTGAATGGGGTTGCCAACTTCCAAGAAATTAAGAGTTTCCGAAATACCACCAAATATTTTTTCACCCAATCTTGATGATACTTGGTGAAAATCATCAGTACACAAATCCCACTTGGCTCACCAAATTTTGTTCTTCTAGGTTGAACGTGCATTTACAGTAGCAGTTTTTATTTTTGTTTCACTCTGTTCTCTCCAATATAGATAGATGAATTTGGAACTCTAAATCCATCATGGTTTCTTGTAGCTCTTTGAAACTTGAGAGAATAAAGAAGTTCTCAGTTTTGTCTCTATGGTTTGTTTCCTCTTCAAGTAGCCTAGGCACAGACTGTGGAAAGCACTTTCATTGAGAGGGGTTTCCATGCTTCTAAGAAATAACGAGTTTCCGAAATACAAGAAAATATTTTTTCACCCAATCTTGATGATACTTGGTGGTAATGATCAGTACACAAATC
Source organism: Callospermophilus lateralis (assembly GCF_048772815.1). Classification (NCBI taxonomy): domain Eukaryota; kingdom Metazoa; phylum Chordata; class Mammalia; order Rodentia; family Sciuridae; genus Callospermophilus; species Callospermophilus lateralis. Next base: position 237,101 of record NW_027513082.1, read on the forward strand.
CTACTTGGCTCACCCAATTTTGTTCTTCTATGTTCAAGCGTTCGTCTACAGTACCAGTTTTTATATTTAGTTTTCCCTCTGTTCTCTCCTATATAGATAGATGATATTGTTACTCTAAATCCAACATGGTTTGTAGTAGCTCTTTGAAACTAGGAAAAAAAAAGTAGTTCTCAGTTTGTTTTTATGGTTTGTTTCCTCTTCAAGTAGCCCTAAGCAGAGAAAGTGGAGAAGCACTTTCATTGAAAGGGGTTGCCAAACTTCCAAGAAATTACGAATTTCCGAAATACCAGCAAATATTTTGTCACCCAATCGTGATGATACGTGGTGGTAATGATCGGTACACAAATCGTACTTGGCTAACCAAATTTTGTTCTTTTAGGTTTAAGCGTTTGTTTACAGTTGCAATTTTTATTTTTAGGTTTCACTCTGTTCTCTCTTATGTAGATAGATGAATTTGGAACTCTAAATCCAACCATAGTTTGTAGTAGATCTTTGAAACGAGACAAAATAAAGGAGTTCTCAGTTTTGTCTCTATGGATTTTTTCCTCTTCAAGTAGATCTAGGCACAGACTTTGGACAAGCACTTTCATTGAAAGGGGTTGCCGAGATTCGAAGAAATAACTAATTTCCGAAGTGCCAGCAAATATTTTTTCACCCAATCTTGAAGATACTTGGTGGTAATGATCGGTACACAATTCCCACTTGGCTCATCAAATTTTGTTCTTCTAGGTTGAAGCGTTCGTTTACAGTAGTCGTTTTATATTTAGGTTTCCCTCTGTTCTCTCCTATATAGATAGATGAATTTGGAACTCTAAATCCAACATGGTTTGTAGTAGCTCTTTGAAACGTGACACAATAAAGGAGTTCTCAGTTTTGTCTCTATGGTTTGTTTCCTCTTCAAGTAGCCCTAAGCAGAGACTGTGGAAAAGCACTTTCATTGAAAGGGGTTGCCAATCTTCCAAGAAATTACGAGTTTCCGAAATACAAGCAAATATTTTTTCACCCAATCTTGATGATACTTGGTGGTAATGATCAGTACACGAATCCCACTTTGCTCACCAAATTTTGTTCTTCTAGGTTGAAGCGTTCGTCTACAGTAGTAGTTTTTATATTTAGGTTTCACTCTGTTTTCTATTATATAGATAGATGAATTTGGAACTCTGAATACAACACGGTTTGTAGTAGCTCTTGAAACTTGGCAAAATAAAGGAGTTCTCAGTTTTGTCTCTATGCTTTGTTTTCCTTCAAGTAGCCCTACGCACAGACTGTGGAATATCACTTTCATTGAGAGGGGTTGCCAAGCTTCTAAGAAATAACTAGTTTTCGAAATACCAGCAAACATTTTTTTCCCCCAATCTTGAAGATACTTGGTGGTAATGATCAGTACACTAATCCCACTTGGCTCACCAAATTTTGTTCTTCTAGGTTGAAGCGTTCGTCTACACTACAGTTTTTATATTTAGGATTCCCTCTGTTCCCTCCTATATAGATAGATGAATTTGGAACTCTAAATCCAACATGGTTTTTAGTAGCTCTTTGAAACTTGACCAAAAAAAGTAGTTCTCAGTTTTGTCTCTATGGTTTGTTTCCTCTTCAAGTAGCTCTAAGCAGAGACTGTGGAAAAGCACTTTCATTGAAAGGGGTTGCCAAGCTTCCAAGAAATTACAAGTTCCGAAATACAGGCAAATATTTTTTCACCCAATCTTGATGATACTTGGTGGTAATGACAAGTACACAAATCCCACTTGGCTCACCAAATTTTGTTCTTCTAGGTTGAAGCGTTCGTCTACAGTAGCAGTTTTTATATTGAGGTTTTACTCTGTTCTCTCCTATAGAGATAGATGAATTTGGACTCTAAATCCAACGTGGTTTGTAGTAGCTCTTTGAAACTTGACAAAATAAAGTAGTTCTCAGTTTTGGCTCTATGGTTTGTTTCCAATTCAAGTAGTCCTAGGCACACACTGTGAAAAGCACTTTCATTGAAAGGGGTTGCCAAGCTTCCAAGAACTTACTAGTTTCCGAAATACGAGCAAATATTTTCACCCAATCTGAATGATACATGGTGCTAATGACAAGTACACAAATCCCACTTGGCTCACCAAATTTTGTTCTTCTAAGTTGAAGCGTTCGATTACAGTAGCAGTTTTTATTTTGTTTCACTCTGTTCTCTCCTATATAGATAGATGAATTTGGAAATCTAAATCCAACATGGTTTCTAGTAGCTCTTTGAAACTTGACAAAATAAAGAAGTTCTCAGTTTTGTCTCTATGGTTTGTTTCCTCTTCAAGTAGCCCTAGGCACAGACTGTGGAAAGCACTTTCATTGAGAGGGGTTGCAAAGCTTCCAAGAAATAACGAGTTTCCGAAATACTAGCAAATATTTTTTCACCCAATCTTGATGATATTTCGTGGTAATTATCAGTACACAAATCCCACTTGGCTCACCAAATTTTGGTCTTCTCTTTTGAAGCGTTCGTCTACAGAAGTCGTTTTTATATTTAGGTTTCACTCTGTTCTCTTCTATATAGATAGATGAATTTGGAACTCTAAATCCAACATGGTTTGTAGTAGCTCTTTGAAACTGACAATATAAAGTAGTTCTCAGTTTTTCTCTCTATGGTTTCTTCCTCTTCAAGTAGCCCTAAGCAGAGAGTGTGGAAAAGCACTTTCATTGAAAGGGGTTGCCAAGCTTCCAAGACATTACGAGTTTCCGAAATACCAGCAAATTTTGTCACCCAATCTTGATGATACGTGGTGGTAATGACAAGTACACAAATCCCACTTGGCTCACCAAATTTTGTTCTTCTAGGTTGAACCGTTCGTTTACAGTAGCAGTTTTTATTTTTAGGTTTCACTCTGTTCTCTCCTATATAGATAGATGAATTTGGAACACTAAATCCAACATGGTTTGTAGTAGCTCTTTGAAACTTGACAAAATAAAGTAGTTCTCAGTTTTGTCTCTATGGTTTGTTCCAATTCAAGTAGCCCTAGGCACAGACTGTGGAAAAGCACTTTCATTGAGAGGGGTTGCCAAGCTTCTAAGAATAACTAGGTTCCGAAATGCCAGCAAATATTTTTTCACCAATCTTGATGATACTTGGTGGTGATGATCAGTACACTAATCCCACTTGGCTCACCAAATTTTGTTCTTGTAGGTTGAAGCGTTCGTCTACAGTAGCAGTTTTTATATTTAGGTTTCCCTCTGTTCTCTCCTATATAGATAGATGAATTTTGGAACTCTAATCCAACATGGTTTGTAGTAGCTCTTTGAAACTTGAAAAAATAAAGTAGTTCTCGGTTTTGTCTCTATGGTTTGTTTCCTCTTCAAGTAGCAATAAGCAGAGACTGTGGAAAAGCACTTTCATTGAAAGGTGTTGCCAAGATTCGAAGAAATTACGATTTTCCGAAATACCAGCAAATATTTTTTCACCCAATCTTCATGATACGTGGTGGTGATGACAAGTGCACAAATCCCACTTGGCTCACCAAATTTTGTTCTTCTAGGTTGAAGCGTTCGTCTACAGTAGCTGTTTTTATATTATGGTTTCACTCTCTTCTCTTCTACATAGATAGATGAATTTGGAACTCTATATCCAACATGGTTTGTATAGCTCTTTGAAACTTGACAAAATAAAGTAGTTCTCAGTTTTGTCTCTATGGTTTTTTTCCTCTTCAAGTAGACCTAGGCACAGACTGTGGAAAAGCACTTTCATTGAGAGGGGTTGCCAAGCTTCTAAGAAATAACGAGTTTCCGAAATACCAGCAAATAATTTTACACCCATTCTTGATGATACTTGGTGGTAATGATCAGGACACAAATCCCACTTGGATCACCAAATTCTGTCCTTCTAGGTTTAAGTGTTCGTCCACAGAAGTCGTTTTTATATTTAGGTTTCACTCTGTTCTCTTCTATATAGATAGATGAATTTGGAACTCTAAATCCAACATGGTTTGTAGTAGATCTTGAAACTGACAAAACAAAGTAGTTCTCAGTTTTCTCTCTATGGTTCGTTCCTCTTCAAGTACCCCTAAGCAGACACTGTAGAAATGCACTTGCATTGAATGGGTTTGCCAAGCTTCCAAGAAATTACGAGTTTCCGAAAATACCAGCAAATATTTTGTCACCCAATCTTGATGATACGTTGTGGTAATGATCGGTACACAAATCCCACTTGGCTCACCAAATTTTGTTCTTCTAGGTTTAAGCGTTCGTCTACAGTAGCAGTTTTTTATATTTAGGTCTCACTCTGTTCTCTTCTACATAGATAGATGAATTTGGAACTCTAAATCCAACATGGTTTGTAGTAGCTCTTTGAAACTTGACAAAATAAAGAAGTTCTCAGATTTTTCTCTATGGTTTGTTTCCTCTTCAAGTAGCCCTAGGCACAGACTGTGGAGAAGCACTTTCATTGAAAGGGGTTGCCAAGCTTCCAAGACATTACGAGTTTCCGAAATACCAGCAAATTTTTTTTCACCCAATCTTGATGATACGTGGTGGTAATGACAAGTACACAAATCCCACATGGCTCACCAAATTTTGTTCTTTTAGGTTGAACCGTTCGTTTACAGTAGCAGTTTTTATTTTTAGGTTTCATTCTGTTCTCTCCTATATAGATAGATGAATTTGGAATACTAAATCCAACATGGTTCGTAGTAGCTCTTTGAAACTTGGCAAAATAAAGGAGTTCTCAGATTTGTCTCTGTGGTTTGTTTCCTCTTCAAGTAGCCCTAAGCACAGACTGTGGAAAAGCACTTTCATTGAAAGGGGTTGCCAACCTTCCAAGAAATAACGAGTTTCCGAAATACCAGCAAATATTTTTACACCCAATCTTGATGATACTTGGTGGTAATGATCAGGACACAAATCCCACTTGGCTCACCAAATTCTGTTCTTCTAGGTTTAAGCGTTCGTCTACAGTAGCAGTTTTTATATTTAGGTTTTCCTCTGTTCTCTCTTATATAATAGATAAATTTGGAACTCTAAATCCAACATGGTTTGTACTAGCTCTTTGAAACTTGACAAAATAAAGGAGTTCTCAGATTTGTCTCTATGGTTTGTTTCCTCTTCAAGTAGCCCTAGGCACAGATGTGGAAAAGCACTTTCAATGAAAAGGTGTTGCCAAGCTTCCAAGACATTACGAGTTTCCGAAATACCAGCAAATATTTCTTCACCCAATCCTGACGATACGTGGTGGTAATGACAATTACAGAAATCCCACTTGGCTCACGATATTTTCTTCTTCTAGGTTGAAGCATTCGTCTACAGTAGCAGTTTTTATATTTAGGTTTCACTCTGTTCTCTCCTATATAGATAGATGAATTTGGAACTCTAAATCCAACATGGTTTGTAGTAGCTCTTTGAAACTTGACAAAATAAAGTAGTTCTCAGTTTTGTCTCTATGGTTTGTTTCCTCTTCAAGTAGCCCTAGGCACAGACTGTGGAAAAGCACTTTCATTGAGAGGGGTTGCCAAGCTCTAAAAAATAACGAGTTTCGGAAATACCAGCAAATATTTTTTCAACCAATCTTGATGATACTTGGTGGTAATGATCAGGACACAAATCCCACTTGGCTCACCAAATTCTGTTCTTCTAAGTTGAAGCAATCGTCTCCAGTAGCAGTTTTTATATTTAGGTTTCCCTCTGTTCTCTCCTATGTAGATAGATGAATTTGGAACTCTAAATCCAACATGGTTTGTAGTAGCCCTTTGAAACTTGACAAAATAAAGGAGTTCTTATATTTGTCTCTATGGTTTGTTTTCTCTTCAAGTAGCCCTAGGCACAGACTGCGAAAAGCACTTTCATTGAAAGGGGTGGCCAAGCTTCCAAGAAATTACGAGTTTCCGACATACCAGCAAATATTTTTTCAACAACACTTGATGATACTTGGTGGTAATGATCAGGACACAAATCCCACTTGGCTCACAAATTCTCTTTTTCTAGGTTGAAGTGTTCATCTACAGTAGCAGTTTTTATATTTAGGTTTCACTCTGTTCTCTCCTACATAGATAGATGATTTTGGAACTCTAAATCCAACATGGGTTGTAGTAGCTCTTTGAAACTTGATGAAATAAAGTAGTTCTCAGTTTTATCTCTATGGTTTCTTCCTCTTCAAGTAGCCCTAAGCAGAGAGTGTGGAAAAGCACTTTCATTGAAAGGGGTTGCCAAGTTTCCAAGACATTACGAGTTCCGAAATACCAGCAAATATTTTGTCACCCAATCTTGATGATACGTGGTGGTAATGACAAGTACACAAATCCCACTTGGCTCACCAAATTTTGTTCTTCTAGGTTGAACCGTTCGTTTACAGTAGCAGTTTTTATTTTTAGATTTCACTCTGTTCTCTCCTATATAGATAGATGAATTTGGAACACTAAATCCAACATGGTTTGTAGTAGCTCTTTGAAACTTGACAAAATAAAGTAGTTCTCAGTTTTGTCTCTATGGTTTGTTTCCAATTCAAGTAGCCCTAGGCACAGACTGTGGAAAAGCACTTTCATTGAGAGGGTTGCCAAGCTTCTAAGAAATAACTAGGTTCCGAAATGCCAGCAAATATTTTTTCACCCAATCTTGATGATACTTGGTGGTAATGATCAGTACACTAATCCCACTTGGCTCACCAAATTTTGTTCTTGTAGGTTGAAGCGTTCGTCTACAGTAGCAGTTTTTATATTTAGGTTTCCCTCTGTTCTCTCCTATATAGATAGATGAATTTGGAACTCTAAATCCAACATGGTTTGTAGTAGCTCTTTGAAACTTGAAAAAATAAAGTAGTTCTCGGTTTTGTCTCTATGGTTTGTTTCCTCTTCAAGTAGCAATAAGCAGAGACTGTGGAAAAGCACTTTCATTGAAAGGTGTTGCCAAGCTTCCAAGAAATTACGATTTTCCGAAATACCAGCAAATATTTTTTCACCCAATCTTCATGATACGTGGTGGTAATGACAAGTGCACAAATCCCACTTGGCTCACCAAATTTTGTTCTTCTAGGTTGAAGCGTTCGTCTACAGTAGCAGTTTTTATATTATGGGTTTCACTCTCTTCTCTTCTACATAGATAGATGAATTTGGAACTCTATATCCAACATGGTTTGTATAGCTCTTTGAAACTTGACAAAATAAAGTAGTTCTCAGTTTTGTCTCTATGTTTTTTTTCCTCTTCAAGTAGACTAGGCACAGACTGTGGAAAAGCACTTTCATTGAGAGGGGTTGCCAAGCTTCTAAGAAATAACGAGTTTCCGAAATACCAGCAAATAATTTTACACCCATTCTTGATGATACTTGGTGGTAATGATAGGACACAAATCCCACTTGCTCACCAAATTCTGTTCTTCTAGGTTTAAGTGTTCGTCCACAGAAGTCGTTTTATATTTAGGTTTCACTCTGTTCTCTTCTATATAGATAGATGAATTTGGAACCCTAAATCCAACATGGTTTGTAGTAGATCTTTGAAACTGACAAACAAAGTAGTTCTCAGTTTTCTCTCTATGGTTCGTTCCTCTTCAAGTACCCCTAAGCAGACACTGTAGAAATGCACTTGCATTGAATGGGTTTGCCAAGCTTCCAAGAAATTACGAGTTTCCGAAATACCAGCAAATATTTTGTCACCCAATCTTGATGATACGTTGTGGTAATGATCGGTACACAAATCCCACTTGGCTCACCAAATTTTGTTCTTCTAGGTTTAAGCGTTCGTCTACAGTAGCAGTTTTTATATTTAGGTCTCACTCTGTTCTCTTCTACATAGATAGATGAATTTGGAACTCTAAATCCAACATGGTTTGTAGTAGCTATTTGAAACTTGACAAATAAAGAAGTTCTCAGATTTTTCTCTTATGGTTTGTTTCCTCTTCAAGTAGCCCTAGGCACAGACTGTGGAGAAGCACTTTCATTGAAAGGGGTTGCCAAGCTTCCAAGACATTACGAGTTTCCGAAATACCAGCAAATTTTTTTCACCCAATCTTGATGATACGTGGTGGTAATGACAAGTACACAAATCCCACATGGCTCACCAAATTTTGTTCTTTTAGGTTGAACCGTTCGTTTACAGTAGCAGTTTTTATTTTTAGGTTTCATTCTGTTCTCTCCTATATAGATAGATGAATTTGGAATACTAAATCCAACATGGTTCGTAGTAGCTCTTTGAAACTTGGCAAAATAAAGGAGTTCTCAGATTTGTCTCTATGGTTTGTTTCCTCTTCAAGTAGCCCTAAGCACAGACTGTGGAAAAGCACTTTCATTGAAAGGGTTGCCAACCTTCCAAGAAATAACGAGTTTCCGAAATACAGCAAATATTTTTACACCCAATCTTGATGATACTTGGTGGTAATGATCAGGACACAAATCCCACTTGGCTCACCAAATTCTGTTCTTCTAGGTTTAAGCGTTCGTCTACAGTAGCAGTTTTTATATTAGGTTTTCCTCTGTTCTCTCTTATATAAATAGATAAATTTGGAACTCTAAATCCAACATGGTTTGTACTAGCTCTTTGAAACTTGACAAAATAAAGGAGTTCTCAGATTTGTCTCTATGGTTTGTTTCTCTTCAAGTAGCCCTAGGCACAGATGTGGAAAAGCACTTTCAATGAAAGGTGTTGCCAAGCTTCCAAGACATTACGAGTTTCCGAAATACCAGCAAATATTTCTTCACCCAATCCTGACGATACGTGGTGGTAATGACAATTAAAGAAACCCACTTGGCTCACGATATTTTCTTCTTCTAGGTTGAAGCGTTCGTCTACAGTAGCAGTTTTTATATTTAGGTTTCACTCTGTTCTCTCCTATATAGATAGATGAATTTGGAACTCTAAATCCAACATGGTTTGTAGTAGCTCTTTGAAACTTGACAAAATAAAGTAGTTCTCAGTTTTGTCTCTATGGTTTGTTTCCTCTTCAAGTAGCCCTAGGCACAGACTGTGGAAAAGCACTTTCATTGAGATGGGGTTGCAAGCTCTAAAAATAACGAGTTTCAGAAATACCAGCAAATATTTTTTCAACCAATCTTGATGATACTTGGTGGTAATGATCAGGACACAAATCCCACTTGGCTCACCATATTCTGTTCTTCTAGGTTGAAGCAATCGTCTCCAGTAGCAGTTTTTATATTTAGGTTTCCCTCTGTTCTCTCCTATGTAGATAGATGAATTTGGAACTCTAAATCCAACATGGTTTGTATTAGCTTTTTGAAACTTAAAAAAAATAAAGTAGTTCTCAGTTTTGTCTCTATGGTTTGTTTCCTCTTCAAGTAGCAATAAACAGAGAATGTGGAAAAGCACTTTCATTGAAAGGTGTTGAAAAGCTTCCAAGAAATTACGATTTTCCAAAATACCAGCAAATATTTTTTCACCCAATCTTGATGATACGTGGTGGTAATGACAAGTGCACAAATCCCACTTGGCTCACCAAATTTTGATCTTCTAGGTTGAAGCGTTCGTCTACAGTAGCAGTTTTTATATTTTGGTTTCACTCTGTTCTCTTCTACATAGATAGATGAATTTGGAACTCTAAATCAAACATGGTTTGTTAGCTCTTTGAAACTTGACAAAACAAAGGAGTTCTCAGATTTGTCTCTATGGTTTGTTTCCTCTTCAGGTAGCCCTAGGCACAGACTGTGGAAAAGCAATTTCATTGAAAGGGTTGCCAAGCTTCCAAGAAATTATGAGTTTCCGAATACCAGCAAATATTTTTTCACCCAATCTTGATGATACGTGGTGGTAATGACAAGTACACAAATCCCACTTGGCTGACCAAATTCGTTTACAGTAGCAGTTTGTATTTTTATGTTTCACTCTGTTCTCTCCGATAGAGATAGATGAATTTGGAACTCTAAATCCAACATGGTTTGTAGTAGCTCTTTGAAATCTTGACAAAATAAAGTAGTTCTAAGTTTTGTCTCTATGGTTTGTTTCCTCTTCAATTAGCCCTAGGGACAGACTGTGGAATAGCATTTTCATTGAAATGGGATGCCAAGCTTTTAAGAAATTACGAGTTTCCGAAATACCAGCAAATATTTTTTCAACCAAACTTGATGATACGTGGTGGTAATGACAAATACACAAATTCCACTTGGCTCACCAAATTTTGTTCTTCTAGGTTGAAGCGTTCGTCCACAGTAGCAGTTTTTATATTTAGGTTTCACTCTGTTCTCTTCTACATAGATAGATGAATTTGGAACTCTAAATCCAACATGGTTTGTAGTAGCTCTTTGAAACTTGGCAAAACAAAGGAGTTCTCAGTTTTGTCTATGCTTTGTTTCCTCTTCAAGTAGCCCTAGGCACAGACTGTGGAAAAGCACTTTCATTGAGAGGGGTTGCCAAGCTTCTAAGAATTAACGATTTTTGGAAATACCAGCAAATATTTTTTAACCCAATCTTGATGATACTTGTTGTTATTGATCAGTACACAAATCACACTTGGCTCACCAAATTTTGTTCTCCTAGGTTGAAGCGTTCGTCTACAGTAGCAGTTTTTATATTTAGGTTTCACTCTGTTCTTTTCTATGTAGATAGATGAATTTGGAACTCTAAATCCAACATGGTTTGTAGTAGCTCTTTGAAACCTGACAAAATAAAGGAGTTCTCAGTTTTGTCTCTATGATTTGTTTCCTCTTCAAGTAGCCGTAAGCAGAGACTGTGGAGAAGCACTTTCATTGAAAGGGGTTGCCAAACATCCAGGAAATTATGAGTTTCCGAAATACCAGCAAATAGTTTCTCACCCAATCTGGATGATACGTGTGGTAATGACAAGTACACAAATCCCACATGGCTCACCAAATTTTGTTCTTCTAGGTTGAAGCGTTCGTTTCAACTAGCAGTTTTTATTTTTAGGTTTCACTCTGTTCTCTCCTATATAGATAGATGAATTTGGAACTCTAAATCCAACATGGTTTGTAGTAGCTCTTTGAAACTTGACAAAAAAAGTAGTTCTCAGTTTTGTCTCTATGATTTGATTCCTCTTCAAGTAGTCCTAAGCAGAGACTGTGGAAAAGCACATTAATTGAAAGGGGTTGCCAATCTTCTAAGAAATAACGATATTCCGAAATACCAGCAAATATTTTTTCACCCAATCTTGATGATACTTGGTGGTAATGATCGGTACACAAATCGTACTTGGCTCACCAAATTTTGTTCTTCTAGGTTGAAGCGTTCGTCTACAGTAGCAGTTTTTATATTTAGGTTTCCCTCTGTTCTCTCCTATATAGATAGATGAATTTGGATATCTAAATCCAACATGGCTTGTAGTAGCTCTTTGAAACTTGAAAAAATAAAGTAGTTCTCAAATTTGTCTTTAATGTTGGTTTCCTCTTCAAGTAGCCATAAGCAGAGACTGTGGAAAAGCACTTTCATTCAAAGGTGTTGCAAAGCTTCCAAGAAATTACGAGTTTCTGAAATACCAGCAAATATTTTTTCACCCAATCTTGATGATACGTGGTGGTAATGACAAGTACACAAATCCCACTTGGCTCACCAAATTTTGTTCTTCTAGGTTGAAGCGTTCCTCTACAGTAGCAGTTTTTATATTTAGGCTTCACTCTGTTCTCCCCTATATAGATAGATGAAATTGGAACTCTAAATCCAACATGGTTTGTAGTAGCTCTTTGAAACTTGACAAAATAAAGGAGTTCTCCGTTTTGTCTCTATGGTTTGTTTCCTCTTCAAGTAGCCCTAGGCACAGACTGTGGAAAAGCACTTTCATTGAGAGGGGTTGCCAAGCTTCTAAGAAATAACGATTTTCGGAAATACCAGCAAATATTTTTTCACCCAATCTTGATGATACTTGTTGGTATTGATCAGTACACAAATCACACTTGGCTCACCAAATTTTGTTCTTCTAGTTTGAAGCGTTCGTCTACAGTAGCAGTTTTTTATATTTAGGTTTCACTCTGTTCTGTTCTATATAGATAGATGAATTTGGAACTCTAAATCCAACATGGTTTCTAGTAGCTCTTTGAAACGTGACAAAATAAAGGAGTTCTCAGTTTTGTCTCTATGGTTTTTTTCCTCTTCAAGTAGCCCTAGGCACAGAGTGTGGAAAAGCACTTTCATTGAGAGGGGTTGCCAAGCTTCTAAGAAAAAACGAGTTTCTGAAATACCAGCAAATATTTTTTCACCCAATCTTGATGATACGTGGTGGTAATGACAAGTACACAAATCCCACTTGGCTCACCAAATTTTATTCTTCTAGGTTGATTGTTCGTTTAAAGTAGCAGTTTTTATTTTTAGGTTTCACGTTGTTCTCTCCTATACAGATAGATGAATTTGGATCTCTAAATCCAACATGGTTTGTAGTATCTCTTTGAAACTTGACAAAAAAAAGTAGTTCTCAGTTTTGTCTCTATGATTTGTTTCCACTTCAAGTAGCCATAGCCAGAGTCTGTGGAAAAGCACTTTCATTGAAAGGGGTTGCCTAGTTTCCAAGAAATTATGAGTTTCCGAAATACCAGCAAATATTTTTTCACCCAATCTTGATGATACGTGGTGGTAATGATCGGTACAGAAATCCCACTTGGCTCACCAAATTCTGTTCTTCTAGGTTGAAGCGTTCATTTACAGTAGCAGTTTTTATTTTTAGGTTTCACTCTGTTCTCTCCTATAGAGATAGATGAATTTGGAACTCTAAATCCAACATGGTTTGTAGTAGCTCTTTGAAACTTGACAAAATAAAGTAGTTCTCAGTTTTGTCTCTATGGTTTGTTTCCTCTTCAATTAGCCCTAGGGACAGACTGTGGAATAGCATTTTCATTGAAAGGGGTTGCCAAGCTTCGAAGAAATTACGAGTTTCCGAAATACCAGCAAATTTTTTTTCAACCTAACTTGATGATACATGGTGGTAATGACAAGTACACAAATCCCACTTGGCTCACCAAATTTTGTTCTTCTAGGTTGAAGCGTTCGTCTACAGTAGCAGTTTTTATATTTAGGTTTCACTCTGTTCTCTTCGACATAGATAGATGAATTTGGAACTCTAAATCCAACATGGTTTGTAGTAGTTCTTTGAAACTTGGCAAAATAAAGTAGTTCTCAGTTTTGTCTATGCTTTGTTTCCTCTTCAAGTAGCCCTATGCACAGACTGTGGAAAAGCACTTTCATTGAGAGGGGTTGCCAAGCTTCTAAGAAATAACAAGTTTCTGAAATACCAGCAAATATTTTTTCACCCAATCTTGATGATACTTGGTGGTAATGATCAGGACACAAATCCCACTTGGCTCACCAAATTCTCTTCTTCTAGGTTGAAGCGTTCATCTACAGTAGCAGTTTTTATATTTAGGTTTCCCTCTGTTCTCTCCTATATAGATAGATGATTTTGGAACTCTAAATCCAACATGTGTTGTAGTAGCTCTTTGAAACTTGACAAAATAAAGTATTTATCAGTTTTGTCTCTATGGTTGGTTTCCTCTTCAAGTAGCCCTAAGCAGAGACAGTAAGAAAGCACTTTCATTGAAAGGTTTTGCCAAGCTTCCAAGAAATTACGCGTTTCCGAAATACCATCAAATATTTTTTCACCCAATCTTGATGATACGTGGTGGTAATGACAAGTACACATATCCCACTTGGGTCACATTTTTGTTCTTCTAGGTTGAAGCGTTCGTCTACAGTAGCAGTTTTTATATTTTGGTTTCACTCTGTTCTCTCCTATATAGATAGATGAATTTGGAACTTTAAATCCAACATGGTTTGTAGTAGCTTTTTGAAACTTGACAAAATAAAGTAGATCTCAGTTTTGTCTTTATGGTTTGTTTCCTCTTCAAGTAGACCTAGGCACAGACTGTGGAAAAGCACTTTCATTGAGAGGGGTTGCCAAGCTCTAAAAAATAACGAGTTTCCGAAATATCAGCAAATATTTTTTCAACCAATCTTGATGATACTTGGTGGTAATGATCAGGACACAAATCCCACTTGGCTCACCAAATTCTGTTTTTCTAGGATGAAGCAATCGTCTACAGTAGCAGTATTTGTATTTAGGTTTCCCTCTGTTCTCTCCTATATAGATAGATGAATTTGGAACTCTAAATCCAACATGGTTTGTAGTAGCTTTTTGAAACTTAAAAAAAATAAAGTAGTTCTCAGTTTTGTCTCTATGGTTTGTTTCCTCTTCAAGTAGCAATAAGCAGAGACTGTTGAAAAGCACTTTCATTGAAAGGTGTTGAAAAGCTTCCAAGAAATTACGATTTTCCGAAATACCAGCAAATATTTTTTCACCCAATCTTGATGATACGTGGTGGTAATGACAAGTGCACAAATCCCACTTGGCTCACCAAATTTTGATCTTCTAGGTTGAAGCGTTCGTCTACAGTAGCAGTTTTTATATTTTGGTTTCACTCTGTTCTCTTCTACATAGATAGATGAATTTGGAACTCTAAATCCAACATGGTTTGTTAGCTCTTTGAAACTTGACAAAACAAAGGAGTTCTCAGATTTGTCTCTATGGTTTGTTTCCTCTTCAGGTAGCCCTAGGCACAGACTGTGGAAAAGCACTTTCATTGAAAGGGGTTGCCAAGCTTCCAAGAAATTACGAGTTTCCGAAATACCAGCAAATATTTTTTCACCCAATCTTGATGATACGTGGTGGTAATGACAAGTACACAAATCCCACTTGGCTGACCAAATTTTGTTCTTCTCGGTTGAAGCCTTCGTTTACAGTAGCAGTTTTTATTTTTAGGTTTCACTCTGTTCTCTCCTATAGAGATAGATGAATTTGGAACTCTAAATCCAACATGGTTTGTAGTAGCTCTTTGAAACTTGACAAAATAAAGTAGTTCTCAGTTTTGTCTCTATGGTTTGTTTCCTCTTCAATTAGCCCTAGGGACAGACTGTGGAATAGCATTTTTATTGAAATGGGATGCCAAGCTTCCAAGAAATTACGAGTTTCCGAAATACCAGCAAATATTTTTTCAACCAAACTTGATGATACATGGTGGTAATGACAAGTACACAAATCCCACTTGGCTCACCAAATTTTGTTCTTCTAGGTTGAAGCGTTCGTCTACAGTAGCAGTTTTTATATTTAGGTTTCACTCTGTTCTCTTCTACATAGATAGATGAATTTGGAACTCTAAATCCAACATGGTTTGTAGTAGCTCTTTGAAACTTGGCAAAATAAAGGAGTTCTGAGTTTTGTCTATGCTTTGTTTCCTCTTCAAGTAGCCCTAGGCACAGACTGTGGAAAAGCACTTTCATTGAGAGGGGTTGCCAAGCTTCTAAGAATTAAAGATTTTCGGAAATACCAGCAAATATTTTTTCACCCAATCTTGATGATACTTGTTGTTATTGATCAGTACACAAATCACACTTGGCTCACCAAATTTTGTTCTCCTAGGTTGAAGCGTTCGTCTACAGTAGCAGTTTTTATATTTAGGTTTCACTCTGTTCTCTTCTATGTAGATAGAAGAATTTGGAACTCTAAATCCAACATGGTTTTTAGTAGCTCTTTGAAACGTGACAAAATAAAGGAGTTCTCAGTTTTGTCTCTATGTTTTTTTTCCTCTTCAAGTAGCCCTAGGCACAGACTGTGGAAAAGCACTTTCATTGAGAGGGGTTGCCTAGCTTCTAAGAAAAAACGAGTTTCTGAAATACCAGCAAATATTTTTTCACCCAATCTTGATGATACGTGGTGGTAATGACAAGTACACAAATCCCACTTGGCTCACCAAATTTTATTCTTCTAGGATGAAGCATTCGTTTAAAGTAGCAGTTTTTATTTTTAGGTTTCACTCTGTTCTCTCCTATACAGATAGATGAATTTGGATCTCTAAATCCAACATGGTTTGTAGTATCTCTTTGAAACCTGACAAAAAAAAGTAGTTCTCAGTTTTGTCTCTATGATTTGTTTCCACTTCAAGTAGCCATAGCCAGAGTCTGTGGAAAAGCACTTTCATTGAAAGGGGTTGCCTAGTTTCCAAGAAATTATGAGTTTCCGAAATACCAGCAAATATTTTTTCACCCAATCTTGATGATACGTGGTGGTAATGATCGGAACAGAAATCCCACTTGGCTCACCAAATTTTGTTCTTCTAGGTTGAAGCGTTCGTTTACAGTAGCAGTTTTTATTTTTAGGTTTCCCTCTGTTCTGTCCTATATAGATAGATGAATTTTTAACTCTAAATCCAACATGCTTTGTAGTAGCTCTTTGAAACTTGACAAAATAATGTAGTTCTCAGTTTCGTCTCTATGGTTTGTTTCCTCTTCAAGTAGCCCTAAGCATAGACTGTGGAAAAGCACTTTCATTGAAAGGGGTTGCCAAGCGTCCAAGAATTTACGAGTTTCCGAAATATGAGAAAATATATTTTCCACCAGTCTGGATGATACGTGGTGCTAATGACAAGTACACAAATCCCACTTGGCTCACCAAATTTTGTTCTTCTAGGTTGAAGTCTCGTTTACAGTAGCAGTTTTTATTTTTGTTTCACTGTGTTCTCTCCTATATAGATAGATGAATTTGGAACTCTAAATCCAACATGGTTTCTACTAGCTCTTTGAAACGTGACATAATAAAGAAGTTCTCAGTTTTGTCTCTGTGGTTTGTTTCCTCTTCAAGTAGCCCTAGGCACAGACTGTGGAATGCAGTTTCATTGAGAGGGGTTGCCAAGCTTCTAAGAAATAACGAGTTTCCGAAATACCAGCAAATATTTTTTCACCCAGTCTTGAGGATACTTGGTGGTAATGATCAGTACACAAATCCCACTTGGCTCACCAAATTTTGTTCTTCTAGGTTGAAGCGTTCGTCTACAGTTGTCGTTTTTATATTTAGGTTTCCCTCTGTTCTCTTCTATACAGATAGATGAAATTGGAACTCTAAATCCAACATGGTTTGTAGTAGCTCTTTGAAACGTGTCAAAATAAAGGAATTCTCAGTTTTGTCTCTATGGTTTTTCTCCACTTCAAGTAGCCCTAGGAACAGACTTTGGAATAGCACTTTCATTGAGAGGGGTTGCAAGCTTCAAGAAATAACGAGTATCTGAAATACCAGCAAATATTTTTTCACAGAATCTTGATGATACTTGGTGGTAATGATCGGTACACAAATCCCACTTGGCTCAAAAAATTTTGTTCTACTAGGTTGAAGCGTTCATCTACAGTAGCAGTTTTTATATTTAGGTTTCCATCTGTTCTCTCCTATATAGATAGATGAAATTGGAACCCTAAATCCAACATGGTTTGTTGTAGGTCTTTGAAACTAGAAAAAAAAGTAGTTCTCAGTTTTGTCTCTATGGTTTGTTTGCTCTTCAAGTAGCCGTAAGCAGAGACTGTGGAGAAGCACTTTCATTGAAAGGGGTTGCCAAACATCCAGGAAATTATGAGTTTCCGAAATACCAGCAAATAGTTTCTCACCCAATCTGGATGATACGTGTGGTAATGACAAGTACACAAATCCCACATGGCTCACCAAATTTTGTTCTTCTAGGTTGAAGCGTTCGTTTCAAGTAGCAGTTGTTATTTTTAGGTTTCACTCTGTTCTCTCCTATATAGATAGATGAATTTGGAACTCTAAATCCAACATGGTTTGTAGTAGCTCTTTGAAACTTGACAAAAAAAGTAGTTCTCAGTTTTGTCTCTATGATTTGATTCCTCTTCAAGTAGTCCTAAGCAGAGACTGTGGAAAAGCACTTTAATTGAAAGGGGTTGCCAATCTTCTAAGAAATAACGATATTCCGAAATACCAGCAAATATTTTTTCACCCAATCTTGATGATACTTGTTGGTAATGATCGGTACACAAATCGTACTTGGCTCACCAAATTTTGTTCTTCTAGGTTGAAGCGTTCGTCTACAGTAGCAGTTTTTATATTTAGGTTTCCCTCTGTTCTCTCCTATATAGATAGATGAATTTGGATATCTAAATCCAACATGGCTTGTAGTAGCTCTTTGAAACTTGACAAAATAAAGTAGTTCTCAAATTTGTCTTTAATGTTGGTTTCCTCTTCAAGTAGCCATAAGCAGAGACTGTGGAAAAGCACTTTCATTCAAAGGTGTTGCAAAGCTTCCAAGAAATTACGAGTTTCTGAAATACTAGCAAATATTTTTTCACCCAATCTTTATGATACGTGGTGGTAATAACAAGTACACAAATCCCACTTGGCTCACCAAATTTTTGTTCTTCTAGGTTGAAGCGTTCGTCTACAGTAGCAGTTTTTATATTTAGGTTTCACTCTGTTCTCCCCTATATAGATAGATGAAATTGGAACTCTAAATCCAACATGGTTTGTAGTAGCTCTTTGAAACTTGACAAAATAAAGGAGTTCTCCGTTTTGTCTCTATGGTTTGTTTCCTCTTCAAGTAGCCCTAGGCACAGACTGTGGAAAAGCACTTTCGTGAGAGGGGTTGCCAAGCTTCTAAGAAATAACGATTTTCGGAAATACCAGCAAATATTTTTTCACCCAATCTTGATGATACTTGTTGGTATTGATCAGTACACAAATCACACTTGGCTCACCAAATTTTGTTCTTCTAGGTTGAAGCGTTCGTCTATAGTAGCAGTTTTTTAAATTTAGGTTTCACTCTGTTCTGTTCTATATAGATAGATGAATTTGGAACTCTAAATCCAACATGGTTTCTAGTAGCTCTTTGAAACGTGACAAAATAAAGGAGTTCTCAGTTTTGTCTCTATGGTTTTTTTCCTCTTCAAGTAGTCCTAGGCACAGAGTGTGGAAAAGCACTTTCATTGAGAGGGGTTGCCAAGCTTCTAAGAAAAAATGAGTTTCTGAAATACCAGCAAATATTTTTTCACCCAATCTTGATGATACCTGGTGGTAATGACAAGTACACAAATCCCACTTGGCTCACCAAATTTTATTCTTCTAGGTTGAAGCGTTCGTTTAAAGTAGCAGTTTTTATTTTTAGGTTTCACTCTGTTCTCTCCTATACAGATAGATGAATTTGGATCTCTAAATCCAACATGGTTTCTAGTATCTCTTTGAAACTTGACAAAAAAAAAGTAGTTCTCAGTTTTGTCTCTATGATTTGTTTCCACTTCAAGTAGCCATAGCCAGAGTCTGTGGAAAAGCTCTTTCATTGAAAGGGGTTGCCTAGTTTCCAAGAAATTATGAGTTTCCGAAATACCAGCAAATATTTTTTCACCCAATCTTGATGATATGTGGTGGTAATGATCGGTACAGAAATCCCACTTGGCTCACCAAATTTTGTTCTTCTAGGTTGAAGCGTTCGTTTACAGTAGCAGTTTTTATATTTAGGTTTCCCTCTGTTCTCTCCTATATAGATAGATGAAATTGGAACCCTAAATCCAACATGGATTGTTGTAGGTCTTTGAAACTAGAAAAAAAGTAGTTCTCAGTTTTGTCTCTATGGTTTGTTTGCTCTTCAAGTAGCCGTAGGCAGAGACTGTGGAGAAGCACTTTCATTGAAAGGGGTTGCCAAACTTCCAGAAAATTACGAGTTTCCGAAATACCAGCAAATAGTTTTTCACCCAATCTGGATGATACGTGTGGTAATGACAAGTACACAAATCCCACATGGCTCACCAAATTTTGTTCTTCTAGGTTTAAGCGTTCGTTTCAAGTAGCAGTTTTTATTTTTAGTTTTCACTCTGTTCTCTCCTATATAGATAGATGAATTTGGAACTCTAAATCCAACATGGTTTGTAGTAGCTCTTTGAAACTTGACAAAAAAAGTAGTTCTCAGTTTTGTCTCTATGATTTGATTCCTCTTCAAGTAGTCCTAAGCAGAGACTGTGGAAAAGCACTTTAATTTAAAGGGGTTGCCAATCTCCTAAGAAATAACGATATTCCGAAATTACAGCAAATATTTTTCACCCAATCTTGATGATACTTGGTGGTAATGATCGGTACACAAATCGTACTTGGCTCACCAAATTTTGTTCTTCTAGGTTGAAGCGTTCGTCTACAGTAGCAGTTTTTATATTTTGGTTTCACTCTGTTCTCTTCTACATAGATAGATGACTTTGGAACTCTAAATCCAACATGGTTTGTAGTAGCTCTTTGAAACTTGACAAAATAAAGGAGTTCTCCGTTTTGTCTCTATGGTTTGTTTCCTCTTCAAGTAGCCCTAGGCAAAGACTGTGGAAAAGCACTTTCATTGAGAGGGGTTGCCAAGCTTCTAAGAAAAAACGAGTTTCTGAAATACCAGCAAATATTTTTTCACCCAATCTTGATGATACGTGGTGGTAATGACAAGTACACAAATCCCACTTGGCTCACCAAATTTTATTCTTCTAAGTTGAAGCGTTCGTTTAAAGTAGCAGTTTTTATTTTTAGGTTCACGTTGTTCTCTCCTATACAGATAGATGAATTTGGATCTCTAAATCCAACATGGTTTGTAGTATCTCTTTGAAACTTGACAAAAAAAAGTAGTTCTCAGTTTTGTCTCTATGATTTGTTCCACTTCAAGAAGCCATAGCCAGAGTCTGTGGAAAAGCACTTTCATTGAAAGGGGTTGCCGAGTTTCCAAGAAATTATGAGTTTCCGAAATACCAGCAATATTTTTTCACCCAATCTTGATGATACGTGGTGGTAATGATCGGTACAGAAATCCCACTTGGCTCACCAAATTTTGTTCTTCTAGGTTGAAGCGTTCGTTTACAGTAGCAGTTTTTATTTTTAGGTTTCCCTCTGTTCTGTCCTATATAGATAGATGAATTTTTAACTCTAAATCCAACATGCTTTGTAGTAGCTCTTTGAAAACTTGACAAAATAATGTAGTTCTCAGTTTTGTCTCTATGGTTTGTTTCTCTTCAAGTAGCCCTAAGCATAGACTGTGGAAAAGCACTTTCTTTGAAAGGGGTTGCCAAGCGTCCAAGAATTTACGAGATTCCGAAATACGAGAAAATATATTTTCAACCAATCTGGATGATACGTGGTGCTAATGACAAGTACACAAATCCACTTGGCTCACCAAATTTTGTTCTTCTACGTTGAAGTCTCGTTTACAGTAGCAGTTTTTATTTTTGTTTCACTGTGTTCTCTCCTATATAGATAGATGAATTTGGAACTCTAAATCCAACATGGTTTCTACTAGCTCTTTGAAACGTGACACAATAAAGAAAGTTCTCAGTTTTGTCTCTGTGTTTGTTTCCTCTTCAAGGAGCCCTAGGCACAGACTGTGGAAAGCACTTTCATTGAGAGGGGTTGCAAAGCTTCTAAGAAATAACGAGTTTCCCGAAATACCAGCAAATATTTTTTCACCCAATCTTGAGGATACTTGGTGGTAATGATCAGTACACAAATCCCACTTGGTTCACCAAATTTTGTTCTTCTAGGTTGAAGCGTTCGTCTACAGTTGTCGTTTTTATATTTAGGTTTCCCTCTGTTCTCTTCTATATAGATAGATGAAATTGGAACTCTAAATCCAACATGGTTTATAGTAGCTCTTTGAAACGTGTCAAAATAAAGGAATTCTCAGTTTTGTCTCTATGGTTTTTCTCCACTTCAAGTAGCCCTAGGAACAGACTTTGGAATAGCACTTTCATTGAGAGGGTTGCAAGCTTCAAGAAATAACGAGTAATCTGAAATACCAGCAAATATTTTTTCACCCATCTTGAGGATACTTGGTGGTAATGATCAGTACACAAATCGTACTAGGCTCACCAAATTTTGTTCTTCTAGGTTGAAGCGTTCGTCTACAGTAGCAGTTTTTATATTTAGGTTTCACTCTGTTCTCTTCTACATAGATAGATGACTTTGGAACTCTAAATCCCAACATGGTTTGTAGTAGCTCTTTGAAACTTGACAAAATAAAGAGTTCTCAGATTTGTCTCTATGGTTTGTTTCCTCTTCAAGAAGCCCTAGGCACAGACTGTGGAAAAGCACTTTCATTGAAAGGGTTGCCAAGCTTCCAAGAAATTACGAGTTTCCGAAATACCAGCAAATATTTTTTCACCCAATCTTGATGATACTTGGTGGTAATGACAAGTACACAAATCCCACTTGGCTCACCAAATTTTGTTCTTCTAGGTTGAAGCGTTCGTCTACAGTAGCAGTTTTTATATTTAGGTTTCACTCTGTTCTCTCCTATATAGATAGATGATTTAGAACTCTAAATCCAACATGGTTTGTAGTAGCTCTTGAAACTTGACAAAAAAAGTAGTTCTCAGTTTTGTCTCTATATTTGATTCCTCTTCAAGTAGTCCTAAGCAGAGACTGTGGAAAAGCACTTTCATTGAAAGGGGTTGCCAATCTTCCAAGAAATAATGACATCCGAAATACCAGCAAATATTTTTCCACCCAATCTTGATGATACGTGGTGGTAATGATCGTACACAATTCGTACTAGGTCACCAAATTTTGTTCTTCTAGGTTGAAACATTTGTTACAGTAGGGTAGCAGTTTTTATTTTTAGGTTTCACTGTTCTCTCCTATATAGATAGATGAATTTGGAACTCTAAATCCAACATGGTTTGTAGTAGCACTTTGAAACTTGAGAAAATAAAGAAGTTATCTGTTTTGTCTCTATGGTTTGTTTCCTCTTCAAGTACCCTTAGGCACAGACTGTGGAAAGCACTTTCATTTGAGGGGTTGCCAAGCTTCTAAGAAATAACGCGTTTCCGAACCACCAGCAAATATTTATTCACCCACTCTTGATTATACGTAGTGGTAATAATCAGGACACAAATCCCACTTGGCTCACCAAATTTTGTTCTTCTAGGTTGAAGCGTTCGAATACAGTAGCAGTTTTTATATGTAGGTTTCACTCTGTTCTCTCTTATATAGATAGATGAATTTGGAACTCTAAATCCAACATGGTTTGCAGTCGCTCCTTGAAACTTGACAAAATAAAGTAGTTCTCAGTTTTGTCTCTATGGTTTGTTTCCTCTTCAAGTAGCCCTAGGCACAGACTGTGGAAAAGAACTTTCATTGAAAGAGGTTGCCAAGCTTCCAAGAAATAACGAGTTTCCGAATACCAGCAAATATTTTCACCCAATCTTGATGATATCTGGTGGTAATGATCAGAACACAAATCCCACTTGACTGACCAAATTTTGTTCTTCTAGGTTGAAGCGTTCGTTTACAGTAGCAGTCTATATTTGTAGGTTTCCCTCTTCTCTACTATATAGATAGATGTATTTGGAACTCTAAGTCCAAATGGTTTTTAGTAGCTCTTTGAAACTTGGCAAAATAAAGAGTTCTCAGTTTTGACTCTGTGATTTGTTACCTCTTCAAGTAGCCCTAACCAGAGACTGTGGAAAAGCACTTTCATTGAAAGGGGTTGCCAGTTTCCAAGAAATTACGAGTTTACGAAATACCAGCAAGTATTTTTTCACCCAATCTTGATGATACGTTGTGGTAATGATCGGTACACAAATCCCACTTGGCTCACCAAATTTTGTTCTTCTAGGTTGAAGCGTTCATTTACAGTAGCAGTTTTTATTTTTTAGGTTTCCCTCTGTTCTCTCCTATATAGATAGATAAATTTGGAACTCTAAATCCAACATGGTTTGTAGTAGCTCTTTGAAACTTGACAAAATAAAGTAGTTCTCAGTTTTGTATCTATGGTTTGTTTCCTCTTCAAGTAGCCCTAGGCACAGACTGTGGAAAACACTTTCATTGAGAGGGTTGCCAAGCTTCGAAAAATAAAGAGTTTCCGAAATACCAGCAAATATTTTTTCACCCAATCTTGATGATACTTGGTGGTAATGATCAGGACACAAATCCCACTTGGCTCACCAAATTTTGTTCTTCTAGGTTGAAGCGTTCATCTACAGTAGCAGTTTTTATATTTAGGTTTCACTCTGTTCTCTTCTAGATAGATAGATGAATTTGGAACTCTAAATCCAACATGCTTTGTAGTAGCTCTTTGAAACTTGACAAAATAATGTAGTTCTCAGTTTTTCTCTATGGTTTGTTTCCTCTTCAAGTAGCCATAAGCAGAGACTGTGGAAATGCACTTTCACTGAAAGGGGTTGCCAAGCTTCCCCGAAATTACGGGTTTCCGAAATACGAGTAAATATTTTTTCAAACAATCTGGATGATACGTGCTGCTAATGACAAGTACACAAATCCCACTTGGCTCACCAAATTTTGTTCTTCTAGGTTGAAGCGTTCGTCTACAGTAGCAGTTTTTATATTTAGGTTTCACTCTGTTCTCTCCTATATAGATAGATGAATTTGGAACTCTAAATCCAACATGGTTTGTAGTAGCTCTTTGAAACTTGACAAAATAAAGTAGTTCTCAGTTTTGTCTCTATCGTTTGTATCCAATTCAAGTAGCCCTAGGCACAGACTGTGGAAACCACTTTCATTGAGAGGGGTTGCCAAGCTTCTAAGAAATAACAAGTTTCCGAAATGCCAGCAAATATTTTTCACCCAATCTTGAGGATACTTGGTGGTAATGATCGGTGCACAAATCCCACTTGGCTCATCAAATTTTGTTCTTCTAGGTTGAAGCGTTCGTCTACAGTAGTCGTTTTTATATTTAGGTTTCCCTCTGTTCTCTCCTATATAGATAGATGAATTTGGAACTCTAAATCCAACATGGTTTGTAGTAGCTCTTTGAAACTTGACAAAATAAAGTAGTTCTCAGTTTTGTCTCTATGGTTTGTTTCTTCTTCAAGGAGCCATAAGCAGAGACTGTGGAAAAGCACTTTCATTAAAAGGTGTATCCAAGCTTCCAAGAAATTAAGACTTTCCGAAATACCAGCAAATATTTTTCCCCCAATCTTGATGATACTTGGTGGTAATGACAAGTACTCAAATCCCACTTGGCTCACCAAATTTTGTTCTTCTAGGTTGAAGCGTTCGTCTACAGTAGCAGTTTTTATATTTAGGTTTCACTCTGTTCTCTTCTACATAGATAGATGAATTTGGAACTCAAAATCCAACATGGTTTGTAGTAGCTCTTTGAAACTAGACAAAATAAAGGAGTTCTCAGATTTGTCTCTATGGTTTGTTTCCTCTTCAAGTAGCCCTAGGCACAGACTGTGGAAAAGCACTTTCATTGAAAGGGGTTGCCAAGCTTCCAAGAAATTACGAGTTTCCGAAATACCAGCAAATATTTTTTCACCCAATCTTGATGATACGTGGTGGCAATGACAAGTACACAAATCCCACTTGGCTCACCAAATTGTGTTCTTCTAGGTTGAAGCGTTCGTCTACAGTAGCAGTTTTTATATTTAGGTTTCCCTCTGTTCTCTCCTATATAGATAGATGAATTTGGAACTCAAAATCCAACATGGTTTGTAGTAGCTCTTTGAAACTTGACAAAATAGAGGGTTCTCAGTTTTGTCTCTATGGTTTGTTTCCTCTTCAAGTAGCCCTAGGCACAGACTGTGGAAAAGCACTTTCATTGAAAGGGGATGCCATGCTTCCAAGAAATAACGAGTTTCCAAAGTACCAGCAAATATTTTTACACCCAATCTTGATGACACTTGGTGGTAATGATAAGCACACAAATCCCACTTGGCTCACCAAATTCTGTTCTTCTAGGTTTAAGCGTTCGTCTACAGAAGTCATTTTTATATTTAGGTTTCACTCTGTTCTCTTCTATGTAGATAGATGAATTTGGAACTCTAAATCCAACATGGTTTGTAGTAGCTCTTTGAAACTGAAAAATAAAGTAGTTCTCAGTTTTCTCTCTATGGTTTGTTCCTCTTCAAGTACCCCTAAGCAGAGACTGTGGAAATGCACTTTCATTGAAAGGGTTTGCCAAGCTTCCAAGAAATTACGAGTTTCCGAAATGCCAGCAAATATTTTTTCACCCAATCTTGATGATACTTGGTGGTAATGATCAGGACAAAATCCCACTTCGCTCACCAAATTCTGTTCTTCTAGGTTGAAGCGTTCGTCTACAGTAGCAGTTTTTATATTTAGGTTTCCCTCTGTTCTCTCCTATATAGATAGATGAATTTGGAACTCCAAATCCAACATGGTTTGTAGTAGCTCTTTGAAACTTGACAAAATAAAATAGTTCTCAGTTTTGTCTCTTTGGTTTGTTTCTTCTTCAAGTAGCCATTAGCAGAGATTGTGGAAATGCACTTTCATTGAAAGGTGTTCCCAGCTTCCAAGAAATTACGAGTTTCCGAAATACCAGCAAATATTTTTTCACCTAATCTTGATGATACGTGGTGGTTTTGACTAGTACACAAATCCCACTTGGCTCACCTAATTGTGTTCTTCTCGGTTGAAGCGTTCGCCTACAGTAGCAGTTTTTATATTTAGGTTTCACTCTGTTCTCTTCTACATAGATAGATGAATTTGGAACTCTAAATCCAACATGGTTTGTAGTAGCTCTTTGAAACTTGACAAAATAGAGGGTTCTCAGTTTTGTCTCTATGGTTTGTTTCCTCTTCAAGTAGCCCTAGGCACAGACTGTGGAAAAGCACTTTCATTGAAAGGGGATGCCATGCTTCCAAGAAATAACGAGTTTCCAAAGTACCAGCAAATATTTTTACACCCAATCTTGATGACACTTGGTGGTAATGATCAGCACACAAATCCCACTTGGCTCACCAAATTCTGTTCTTCTAGGTTTAAGCGTTCGTCTACAGAAGTCATTTTTATATTTAGGTTTCACTCTGTTCTCTTCTATGTAGATAGATGAATTTGGAACTCTAAATCCAACAGGGTTTGTAGTAGCTCTTTGAAACTGAAAAATAAAGTAGTTCTCAGTTTTCTCTCTATGGTTTGTTCCTCTTCAAGTACCCCTAAGCAGAGACTGTGGAAATGCACTTTCATTGAAAGGGTTTGCCAAGCTTCCAAGAAATTACGAGTTTCCGAAATGCCAGCAAATATTTTTTCACCCAATCTTGATGATACTTTGTGGTAATGATCAGGACAAAATCCCACTTCGCTCACCAAATTCTGTTCTTCTAGGTTGAAGCGTTCGTCTACAGTAGCAGTTTTTATATTTAGGTTTCCCTCTGTTCTCTCCTATATAGATAGATGAATTTGGAACTCCAAATCCAACATGGTTTGTAGTAGCTCTTTGAAACTTGACAAAATAAAATAGTTCTCAGTTTTGTCTCTTTGGTTTGTTTCTTCTTCAAGTAGCCATTAGCAGAGATTGTGGAAATGCACTTTCATTGAAAGGTGTTCCCAAGCTTCCAAGAAATTACGAGTTTCCGAAATACCAGCAAATATTTTTTCACCTAATCTTGATGATACGTGGTGGTTTTGACTAGTACACAAATCCCACTTGGCTCACCTAATTGTGTTCTTCTCGGTTGAAGCGTTCGCCTACAGTAGCAGTTTTTATATTTAGGTTTCACTCTGTTCTCTTCTACATAGATAGATGAATTTGGAACTCTAAATCCAACATGGTTTGTAGTAGCTCTTTGAAACTTGACAAAATAAAGGAGTTCTCAGATTATGTCTATGGTTTGTTTGCTCTTCAAATAGCCCTAGGCACAGACTGTGGAAAAGCACTTTCATTGAAAAGGGTTGCCAAGCTTCCAAGAATTTACGAGTTTCCGAAATACCAGCAAATATTTTTTCACCCAATCTTGATGATACGTGGTGGTAATGACAAGTAAACAAATCCCACTTGGCTCACCAAATTTTGTTCTTCTAGATTGAACCGTTCGTTTACAGTAGCAGTTTTTATTTTTAGGTTTCACTCTGTTCTCTCCAATAAAAATAGAGGAATTTGGAACACTAAATCCAACATGGTTCGTAGTAGCTCTTTGAAACTTGGCAAAATAAAGGAGTTCTCAGTTTTGTCTCTATGCTTTGTCTCCTCTTCAAGTAGCTTTACGCACAGACTGTGGAAAACCACTTTCATTGAGAGGGGTTGCCAAGCTTCTAAAAAATAACCAGTTTCCGAAATACCAGCAAATATTTTTGCACCCAATCTTGATAATACTTGGTGGTAATGATCAGGACACAAATCCCACTTGGCTCACCAAATTCTGTTCTTCTATGTTTAAGCGTTCGTCTACAGAAGTCGTTTTTATATTTAGGTTTCACTCTGTTCTCTTCTATATAGATAGATGAATTTGGAACTCTAAATCCAACATGGTTTGTAGTAGCTCTTTGAAACTGACATAATAAAGTAGTTCTCAGTTTTGTCTATATGGTTTGTTTTCTCTTCAAGTAGCCATTAGCAGAGATTGTGGAAAAGCACTTTCATTGAAAGGTGTTGCCAAGCTTCCAGGAAATTACGAGTTTCCGAAATACCAGCAAATATTTTTTCACCCAATCTTGATGATACGTGGTGGTAATGACAAGTACACAATTCCCACTTGGCTCACCAAATTTTGTTCTTCTAGCTTGAAGCGTTCGCCTACAGTAGTAGTTTTTATATTTAGGTTTCACTCTGTTCTCTTCTACATAGATAGATGAATTTGGAACTCTAAATCCAACATGGTTTGTAGTAGCTCTTTGAAACTTGACAAAATAAAGGAGTTCTCAGATTTGTCTCTATGGTTTTTTTCCTCTTCAAGTAGCCCTAGGCACAGACTTTGGAAAAGTACTTTCATTGCCAGGGGTTGCCAAGCTTCTAAGAAAAAACGAGTTTCTGAAATACCAGCAAATATTTTTTCACCCAATCTTGATGATACTTGGTGGTAATGACCAGTACAAAAATCCCACATGGCTCACCAAATTTTATTCTTCTAGGTTGAAGCGTTCGTTTACAGTAGCAGTTTTTATTTTTCGGTTCCACTCTGTTCTTTCTTATATAGATAGATGAATTTGGAACTCTAAATCCAACATTGTTTCTAGTAGCTCTTTGAAACTTGACAAAATAAAGAAGTTCTCTGTTTTGTTTCTATGGTTTGTTTCCTCTTCAAGTAGCCCTAGGCACAGACTGTGGAAAAGATTTTCATTGAGAGGGATTTCCAAACTTCTAAGAAATAACGAGTTTCTGAAATACCAGCAAATATTTTTTTTTACCCAATCTTGATGATACTTGGTGGTAATGATCAGTACACAAATCCCACTTGGCTCACCAATATTTTTTATTCTAGGTTGAAGCGTTCGTCTACAGTAGTCGTTTTTATATTTAGGTTTCCCTCTGTTCTCTCCTATATAGATAGATGAATTTGGAACTCTAAATCCAACATGGTTTGTAGTCGCTCTTTGAAACTTGACAAAAAAAAGTAGTTCTCAGTTTTGTCTCTATTGTTTGTTTTTTCTTCAAGTAGCCCTAAGCAGAGTTGTGGAAAAGCTCTTTCATGGAAAGGGGTTGCCAAGCTTCCAAGAAATAACGAGTTTCCGAAATACCAGCAAATATTTTTTCACCGAATCTT
Source organism: Callospermophilus lateralis (assembly GCF_048772815.1). Taxonomy (NCBI): domain Eukaryota; kingdom Metazoa; phylum Chordata; class Mammalia; order Rodentia; family Sciuridae; genus Callospermophilus; species Callospermophilus lateralis. The sequence continues at coordinate 266,243 of NW_027513082.1, forward strand.
GATGATACTTGGTGGTATTGATCGGTACACAAATCCCACTTGACTCACCAAATTTTGTTCTTCTAGGTTGAAGCGTTCGTTTACAGTAGCTGTTTATATTTTTAGGTTTCCCTCTGTTCTCTCCTATATAGATAGATGAATTTGGAACTCTAAATCCAACATGGTTTGTAGTAGCTCTTTGAAACTTGACAAAAAAAAGGAGTTCTCAATTTTGTCCCTATGGTTTGTTTTCCCTTCACTTAGCCCTACGCACACACTGTGGAAAAGCACTTTCATTGAGAGGGCTTGCCAATCTTCTAAGAAATAACGAGTTTCTGAAATACCAGCAAATATTTTTTCAACCAATCTTGATGATACGTGGTGGTAATGACAAGTACACCAATCCCAATTGGCTCCCCAAATTTTGTTTTTCTAGGTTGAAGCGTTCGTTTACAGTAGCAGTTTTTATATTAGGGATTCTCTCTGTTCTCTCCTATATAGATAGATGAATTTGGAACTCTGAATCCAACATGGTTTGTAGTAGCTCTTTGAAACTTGACAAAATAAAGTAGTTCTCAGTTTTGTCTTTATGGTTTGTTTCCTCTTCAAGTAGCCGTAAGCACAGACTGAGGAAAAGCACTTTCATTGAGAGGGGTTGCAAAGCTTCTAAGAAATAACGAGTTTCCGAAATACCAGCAAATATTTTTTCACACAATCTTGATGATACTTGGTGGTAATGATCAGGACACAAATCCCACTTGGCTCACCAAATTTTGTTCTTCGAGGTTGGAGCGTTCGTCTACAGAAGTCGTTTTTATATTTAGGTTTCACTCTGTTCTCTTCTATATAGATAGATGAATTTGGAACTCTAAATCCAACATGGTTTGTAGTATCTCTTTGAAACAGACAAAATGGAGTCATTCTCAGTTTTTTCTCTATGGTTTGTTCCTCTTCAAGTAGCCCTAAGCAGAGACTGTGGAAAAGCACTTTCATTGAAAGGGGTTGCCAAGCTTCCAAGAAATTATGACTTTCCGAAATACCAGCAAATATTTTTCACAAAATCTGGATGATACGTGGTGGTAAAGACAAGTAAACAAATCCCACTTGGCTCACCAAATTTTGTTCTTCTAAGTTGAAGCGTTTGTTTACAGTAGCAGTTTTTATTTTTAGGTTCCACTCTGTTCTTTCTTATATAGATAGATGAATTTTGAACTCTAAATCCAACATTGTTTCTAGTAGCTCTTTGAAACTTGACAAAATAAAGGAGTTCTCTGTTTTGTTTCTATGGTTTGTTTCATCTTCAAGTAGCCCTAGGCACAGACTGTGGAAAAGATTTTCATTGAGAGGGGTTTCCAAGCTTCTAAGAAATAACGAGTTTCCGAAATACCAGCAAATATTTTTTTCACCCAATCTTGATGATACTTGGTGGTAATGATCAGAACACAAGTCCCACTTGACTGACCAAATTTTGTTCTTCTAGGTTGAAGCGTTCGTTTACACTAGCAGTTTATATTTGTAGGTTTCCCTCTGTTCTCTCCTATATAGATAGATGAATTTGGAACTCTAAGACCAAATGGTTTGTAGTAGCTCTTTGAAACTTGACAAAATAAAGGAGTTCTCAGTTTTGTCTCTATGATTTGTTTCCTCTTCAAGTAGCCCTAAGCAGAGACTGTGGAAAAGCACTTTCATTGAAAGGGGTTGCCTAGTTTCCAAGAAATTACGAGTTTCCGAAATACCAGCAAATATTTTTTCACCCAATCTTGATGATACTTGGTGGTCATGATCAGGACACAAATCCCACGTGGCTCACCAAATTCTGTTCTTCTAGGTTTAAGCGTTCGTCTAAAGTAGCAGTTTTTATATTTAGGTTTCCCTCTGTTCTCTCCTATATAGATAGATGAATTTGGAACTCTAAATCCAACATGGTTTGTAGTAGCGCTTTGAAACTTGACAACAAACGGAGTTCTCAGATTTGTCTCTATGGTTTGTTTTCTCTTCAAGTAGCCCTAGGCACAGACTGTGGAAAAGCACTTTCATTGAACGGGGTAACCAAGCTTCCAAGAAATTACGGGTTTCTGAAATACCAGCAAATATTTTTTTACCCAATCTTGATGATACACGGTGGTAATGACAAGTTCGCAAATCCCACTTGGCTCACCAAATTTTGTTCTTCTAGGTTGAAGCGTTTGTTTACAGTAGCAGTTTTTATTTTTAGGTTTCACACTGTTCTCTCCTATATAGATAGATGAATTTGGAACTCTAAATCCAACATGATTTGTGGTACCACATTGAAACTTGACAAAATAAAGGAGTTATCTCTTTTGTCTCTATGGTTTGTTTCCTCTTCAAGTAGCCTTAGGCACAGACTGTGGAAAAGCACTTTCATTTAGAGGGGTTGCCAAGCTTCTAAGAAATAACGCGTTTCCGAACCACCAGCAAATATTTTTTCACCCAATCTTGATTATACGTGGTGGTAATGATCAGGACACAAATCCCATTTGGCTCACCAAATTTTGTTCTTCTAGGTTGAAGCACTCGAATACAGTAGCAGTTTTTATATGTAGGTTTCACTCTGTTCTCTCTTATATAGATAGATGAATTAGGAACTCTAAATCCAACATGGTTTGTAGTCGCTCCTTGAAACTTGACAAAATAAAGTAGTTCTCAGTTTTATCTCTATGGTTTGTTTCCTCTTCAAGTAGGCCTAGGCACAGACTGTGGAAAAGCACTTTCATTGAAAGAGGTTGCAAGCTTCCAAGAAATAACGAGTTTCCGAAATACCAGCAAATATTTTTACACCCAATCTTGATGATACCTGGTGGTAATGATCAGAACACAAATCCCACTTGACTGACCAAATTTTGTTCTTCTAGGTTGAAGCGTTCGTTTACAGTAACAGTTTTTATTTTTAGGTTTCCTCTCTGTTCTCTCCTATATAGATAGATGAATTTGGAACTCTAAATCCAACATGGTTTTTAGTAGTTCTTTGAAACTTGACAAAATAAAGTAGTTCTCAGTTTTGTCTCTATAGTTTGTTTCCTCTTCAAGTAGCCCTAGGCACAGACTGTGGAAAAGCACTTTCATTGAGAGGGGTTGCCAAGCTTCTAAAAAATAACGAGTTTCCATAATACCAGCAAATATTTTTTCACCCAATCTTGATGATACTTGGTGGTAATGATCGGTACACAAATCCCACTTTACTCACCAAATTTTGTTCTTCTAGGTTGAAGCGTTTTTTACAGCAGCTGTTTATATTTTTAGGTTTCCCTCTGTTCTCTCCTATATAGATAGATGAATTTGGAACTCTAAATCTAACATGGTTTGTGGTACCACTTTGAAACTTGACAAAATAAAGGAGTTATCTGTTTTGTCTCTATGGTTTGTTTCCTCTTCAAGAAGCCTTAGGCACAGACTGTGGAAAAGCACTTTCATTTAGAGGTGTTGCCAAGCTTCTAAGAAATAACGCGTTTCCAAACCACCAGCAAATATTTTTTCACCCAATCTTGATTATACGTGGTGGTAATGATCAGGACACAAATCCCATTTGGCTCACCAAATTTTGTTCTTCTAGGTTGAAGCATTCGAATACAGTAGCAGTTTTTATATGTAGGTTTCACTCTGTTCTCTCTTATATAAATAGATGAATTAGGAACTCTAAATCCAACATGGTTTGTAGTCGCTTCTTGAAACTTGACAAAATAAAGTAGTTCTCAGTTTTATCTCTATGGTTTGTGTCCTCTTCAAGTAGCCCTAGGCACAGACTGTGGAAAAGCACTTTCATTGAAAGAGGTTGCAAGCTTCCAAGAAATAACGAGTTTCCGAAATACCAGCAAATATTTTTACACCCAATCTTGATGATACCTGGTGGTAATGATCAGAACACAAATCCCACTTGACTGACCAAATTTTGTTCTCTAGGTTGAAGCGTTCGTTTACAGCAGCTTTTTATATTTTTAGGTTTCCCTCTGTTCTCTCCTATATAGATAGATGAATTTGGAACTCTAAATCCAACATGGTTTGTAGTAGCTCTTTGAAAATTGACAAAATAAAGGAATTCTCAGATTTGTCTCTATGGTTTGTTTCCTCTTCAAGTAGCCCTAAGCAGAAACTGTTGCACAGCACTTTCATTGAAAGGGGTGGCCAAGCTTTCAAGAAATTACCAGTTTCCGAAATACCAGGAAATATTTTTTCACCCAATCTTGATGATACCTTATGGTAATGATCGGTACACAAATCCCACTTGGCTCACCAAATTTTCTTCTTCTAGGTTGAAGCGTTCGTCTACAGTAGCCGTTTTTATATTTAGGTTTCCCTCTTTTCTCTCCTATACAGATAGATGAATTTGGAACTCTAAATCCAACATGGTTTGTAGTAGCTCTTTGAAACTTGACAAAATAAAGTAGTTCTCAGTTTTGTCTCTATTGTTTGTTACCTCTTCAAGTAGCCATTAGCAGAGATTGTGGAAAAGCACTTTCATTCAGAGGGGTTGCCAAGCTTCTAAAAAATAACGAGTTTCCAAAATACCAGCAAATATTTTTTCACCCAATCTTGATGATACATAGTGGTAATGATCAGGACACAAATCCCACTTGGCTCATCAAATTTTGTTCTTCTATGTTGAAGCGTTCGTCTACAGTAGCCGTTTTTATATTTAGGTTTCCCTCTGTTCTCTCCTATATAGATAGATGAATTTGGAACTCTAAGTCCAACATGGTTTGTAGTAGCTCTTTGAAACTTGACAAAAAACGGAGTTCTCAGATTTGTCTCTATGATTTGTTTCCTCCTCAAGTAGCCCTAAGCAGAGTCTATGGAAAAGCACTTTCATTGAAAGGGGTTTACAACCTTCCAAGAAATTACGAGGCTCCGAAATACCGGCAAATATTTTTTCACTCAATCTTGATGATACGTGGTGGTAATGATCAGTACACTAATCCCACTTGGCTCACCAAATTTTGTTCTTCTAGGTTGAAGCGTTCATCTACACTAGCAGTTTTTATATTTAGGTTTCCCTCTGTTCTCTCCTATACAGGTAGATGAATTTGGAACTCTAAATCCAACATGGATTGTAGTAGCTCTTTGAAACTTGAAAAAATAAAGTAGTTCTCAGTTTTGTCTCTATGGTTTGTTTCCTCTTCATGTAGACATAAGCAGAGACTGTGGAAAAGCACTTTCATTGAAAGGTGTTGCCAAGCTTCCAAGAAATTACGTGTTTCCGAAATACCGGCAAATATTTTTTCACAAAATCTCGATGATACATTGTGGTAATGACAAGTACTCAAATCCCACTTGGCTCACCAAATTTTATTCTTCTAGGTTGAAGCGTTCGTCTACAGTAGCAGTTTTTATATTTAGGTTTCACTCTGTTCTCTTCTACATAGATAGATGAATTTGGAACTCTAAATTCAACATGGTTTGTAGTAGCTCTTTGAAACTAGACAAAATAAAGGAGTTCTCAGATTTGTCTCTATGGTTTGTTTCCCCTTCAAGTAGCCCTAGGCACAGACTGTGGAAAAGCATTTTCATTGAAAGGGGTTGCCAAGCTTCCAAGAAATTACGAGTTTCTGAAATACCAGCAAATATTTTTTCACCCAATCTTGATGATACGTGGTGGTAATGATAAGTACAGAAATCCCACTTGGCTCACCAAGTTTTGTTCTTCTAGGTTGAAGCGTTTCTTTACAGTAGCTGTTTTTATTTTTAGGTTTCACTCTGTTCTCTCCTATATAGATAGATGAATTTGGAACTCTAAATCCAACATGGTTTGTAGTAGCTCTTTGAAACTTGACAAAATAAAGTAGTTCTCTCTTTTGTCTCTATGGTTTGTTTCCTCTTCAAGTAGCCCTAGGAACAGACTGTGGAAAGCACATTCATTGAGAGGGGTTTCCAAGCTTCTAAGAAATAACGAGTTTCCGAAATACCAGCAAACATTTTTTCACCCAATCTTGATGATACTTGGTGGTAATGATCAGTACACAAATCCTACTTAGCTCACCAAATTTTGTTCTGCTAGGTTGAAGCGTTTGTCTACAGCAGCACTATTATATTCAGGTTTCACTCTGTTCTCTCCTATGTAGATAGATGAATTTGGAACTCTAAATCCAACATGGTTTGTAGTAGCTCTTTGAAACTTGACAAAAAAAGGTAGTTCTCAGTTTTGTCTCTATAGTTTGTTTCTTCTTCAAGTAGCCCTAAGTAGAGACTGTGGAAAAGCACTTTCATTGAAAGGGGTTGCCAAGCTTCCTAGAAATAACGAGTTTCCGAAATGCCAGCAAATATTTTTTCACCCAATCTTGATGATACTTGGTGGTAATGATCGGTACACAAATCCCACTTTACACACCAAATTTCGTTCTTCTAGGTTGAAGCGTTCGTTTACAGCAGCTGTTTATATTTTTAGGTTTCCCTCTGATCTCTCCTATATAGATAGATGAATTTGGAACTCTAAATCCAACATGGTTTGTAGTAGCTCTTTGAAACTTGACAAAATAAAGGAGTTCTCAGATTTGTCTCTATGGTTTGTTTCCTCTTAAAGTAGCCCTAAGCAGAGACTGTGGAACAGCACTTTCATTGAAAGGGGTGGCCAAGCTTCCAAGAAATTACCAGTTTCCGAAATACCAGCAAATATTTTTTCACCCAATCTTGATGATACCTGATGGTAATGATCGGTACACAAATCCCACTTGGCTCACCAAATTTTCTTCTTCTAGGTTGAGGCGTTCGTCTACAGTAGTCGTTTTTATATTTAGGTTTCCCTCTGTTCTCTCCTATATAGATAGATGAATGTGGTGAGCCGTTTCTGTAGATTGTGGCTGCCATTAGAAGATGGCGCCGGCTTCCACTGTGGCCTGTGATTATCAAATTCTTATGTGGAGAGTTGGCACGCTATCTCTTGCCACCCTATAAGAAAGATCCACGCGGCGGCTTAAGATTGGTACGTGGGAGGCTTTATTAGGTTGTGCTTGGGCCCTCGGGGGAAAGAAAGAATGGGAGTCACTAAAATATACTTTAATCAAGGCCTGAATAAACTGCTGAAAGAAGATTCCTGAGTTGCGTCTTCCTTGCGGCAAGGGGTCGCGACAAGTGGTGCCGAAACCCGGGAACCAGAACTTTCAGCAGTCAGGGGTGGTGCACCAATTAGTCCCTGGTAAGGTGGGACCCGCAGGTAAAGCGGAAGATCAGTCCTAGATAAGTAGGACCCGCGATCAAAGCGGAGATTATTCCCAGATTAATTGGGACCCGCGGTTAAAGCGGAGATTAGTCCCAGACTAATTGGGACCCGCTATCAAAGCGGCAGCTCCTCTGTAAAGCCAGAGAGAGCATTAAATCTTATTGCAGCTGCACTGTGTACTTTCGCTCTTACTTTCACTCTTGTTTGTTGTATGTCTTTTGTTGTGTCATGGGTGCCATATCTTCAAGTCCGCTTCTCCTGGCCCTAGATAACCTGTTACGTTCCAAGGGCCTAAAAGTGAAACGTAGTACTTTACAGAGATTTTTACAGAAGACAGATATTATTGCACCGTGGTTTGCATTTTCTGGCAGTCTTACTCTGCCTAGCTGGGATAAGTTAGGCACAGACCTTGACTTTGCTTCTGAGCAGGGCATATTAGAGGCTGGGGTGATACCCCTTTGGAAGATGATTCGTAGTTGCCTCGCAGATAGCAGATGTCAGGAAGCACTTACTAAAGGACAAGAAGTTTTAGAGCAATTACATGAAGAAAGATCAGAAATGGCAGGCAGTGAGGTATTTCAGGAGGGTGGGAGTGTGCAGAGCGAGAAACAGGGGAGGAAACAATTATCTCCAGCAGGCAGTGACGTATTTCAGGAGGATGGCAGTGTGCGAAGCGAGAAACAGGGGAGGAGGCGATTGTCTCTGGCACGGAGTGAAATATTTCAGGAGGAGGGGAATGTGCAGAGCAAGAAACGGGGGAGAAAACGCTTGTATCCAGATCTCAGTACACTGCGCACACTCCCATGCAAAAGTGGGTCAGAAGAGGAGGAGGATGAACAGGAGGAGCTCGGGAGACTGTCTCGGCAGCTAGGGAGTTTAACTATGGGAGAAGGGAACAAAAATAAACAGGAGCTCAAGAAAAATGATCCTCCGGACCCGCCGCCGTACGGTGAGGGTGTTTCGAGGAGAGCTTTCCATGCCCAAACATGGAGGGCTGTTAATGCTGAGATGGGTCTTGCTTATCCAGTTTTCCAGGATGACAATAGGGGAAGATTCCATGAGCCCTTAGATTTCAAAATTGTGAAGACCCTGGCAGAGTCTGTGCGCACTTATGGGGTGGATGCCGCCTTCACATTAACTCAGGTGGAGAGTCTGTCTAGATACTGTATGACTCCCTCTGATTGGGCTAGCCTTGTTCGGGCTTGTGTTTCTCCAGGCAAATATTTGGACTGGAGAGCCTTTGTGCTAGAGGGTGCTGTAGAGCAGGCTGCCCAAAACTATGCGGCGGGACACCCCCATTGGGACAAGGAAATGCTTTTGGGACAAGGCAGATTTGCTAATCAACAAACAGGATACCCCCCTGAGGTATATGAACAGATCAATAACATTTGTATCCGTGCATGGAAATCACTCCCAAATAGAGGAGAAGTGTCTGGCAATTTAACAAAAATCATGCAAGGCCCCACAGAACCTTTCTCTGACTTTGTTGCTAGGATGGTGGATGCCACAGGAAAAATCTTTGGTGACCCTGATAGAGCAATGCCCTTGATTAAACAACTTGTTTTTGAGCAATGCACAAAGAATGTAAAGCAGCAATCGCTCCTTATAAAAACAAGGGCATGGAAGCTTGGATGAAAGTGTGTAGAGAGCTTGGAGGACCTTTAACTAATGCAGGTCTTGCAGCTGCTGTCCTTCGGATTGCAAAAGGGGGCGGTCCTGGTGCCGGAACATGCTTCCATTGTGGTCAATCCGGCCATTTCAAACGTGACTGTCCCAAAAAAGGCAATTTTACTGGACCTCCTCGCGGTGGCCCTTCTAATGGCCCTCGTCAACCGGGGCTGTGTCCAAAATGCAAAAAGGGGAAGCATTGGGCAAGGGAGTGTAGATCAGTGAGGGACATCCATGGACAGCCTATTTCAGCTGGGCCAAAAAAAGGCCGAAGGGGCCCCCGACCCCAGGGCCCACAAATATATGGGGCAATGGAGAATGTCACACCCGAACCCGAGACATGGCCTTCTCTGCGCCATCCCACGAGATGCGGAGAGCCACTACAGGTGCCGCGGGATTGGACCTCTGTTCCACCTCCAGACTCGTATTAACACCTAAGATGGGAGTCCAATTGGTGGAAACTGAGTTCAAAGGGCCTTTACCCCCTGGCACTGTAGGTTTGTTAATTGGACGTGCATCCTCTATCCTACAAGGTCTTCATGTTTTCCCCGGAGTTGTAAACCCTGATACTGTAGGGGCAGTAAAGGTTATGGTGGAAGCTCCAAGGGGCATTGTGTCTATCTCCCCAGGGGATCGGATTGCTCAATTGCTAATTTTGCCTAGTTTGCATAATCACTTCCCTGCTGACTCAAGGTCACGGACAGGAAATCAGATTGGTACCACCGGAGGAAATTGTGCCTATTTGTCACTGGATATGAGCAATCTCCCCACTTTGGAATTAAGCATAGAAGGTAAATCTATTGTGGGATTGCTGGACACAGGAGCAGATCGTAGTATCATAGCCCTTAAGGACTGGTCTAGGGGATGGCCAGTGCAGGCTTCTGATCAATCCTTAAGAGGACTTGGATATGCCCAAGCCCCTCAAATCAGCTGTAGACATCTATCTTGGAAGGACTCGGAAGGACACGATGGTACCTTTCAGCCTTATGTACTTGATTTACGTATTTCTTTATGGGGCCGTGATCTGATGAAAGACATGGGGTTCACTCTTAGTAATGACTATTCCCCAGTGTCTCAACATATCATGCAAAATATGGGGTATAAGCCAGGTCTAGGACTAGGAAGGCACCTACAGGGACGTAAGCATCCTGTGCAAGGTCATCAAAAGCTTAACAGGTTTGGTCTGGGTTTTTCCTAGGGGCCACTGGGGCTCAAATACCCATAACATGGCTCACCGAGGAGCCTGTTTGGGTGCCTCAGTGGCCTCTTCCCTCGGTTAAACTGGCAGCAGCCCATGATCTAGTCAAAGAACAACTTGATTTGGGTCACATCCAACCTTCTACTTCTCCATGGAATACTCCCATATTTGTCATTAAGAAAAAATCAGGGAAGTGGCGCCTACTGCATGATCTACGAGCAGTTAATGCTCAGATGCAGCTTATGGGGCCCATTCAAAGAGGGCTGCCTCTGCTCTCCTCTGTTCCTCAAGGCTGGCATATAATTGTTATTGACATTAAAGACTGTTTCTTTTCCATTCCTTTGCATCCTAAAGATTCCCAACGTTTTGCTTTCACCCTTCCCTCGTGTAATCATGAGGAACCAGATCAAAGGTTTGAGTGGGTGGTGTTGCCACAGGGGATGGCTAACAGTCCCATGATGTGCCAGATGTATGTGGGGAAGGCACTCGCACCTCTCAGACATAAGTATTCCTCCACCAAGATCATTCAAGATATGGATGATGTGTTATTGGCCGCAAAATTAGAACAGACAGTTTATGAGCCTTATAAAGAACTCGTGATGCTGTTGGCTCAACATGGACTGCACATCGCACCTGAAAAGGTTCAAATGGGGGATTCTATCAGGTTTTTGGGAGCGACAATTGGGTATGACAAATTAAAACCACAAAAAATTACCATCAGGACTCAAGATATCCGAACTTTAAATGATTTTCAAAAATTGCTGGGAGATATTAATTGGATAAGAGGATATTTACATATTCCTAATATTGTGCTCCAGCCCTTGTATGCTACTCTTAAGGGTGATCCAGATCTTGCTTCCCCTCGTAGCCTCACTACTGAGGCTAGAGCGGCCCTTATAAAAGTAGAACAAGCTACACAGCATGCCACTCTATGCAGGCTCCAGAGTGATAAACCTTTCCAGTTATGTGTGCTTGCCACTATGCGGCAGCCTACTGGAGTACTGTGGCAAGATGGGCCTTTACTATGGATCCACCCACATACATCCCCAGGAAAATCCTTAGAATATTATCCTGATGCTGTTGCAGCATTGGCACTTAAAGGGATTCAACAAAGCATTCAATTTTTCGGCCAATCACCTTCTTCTCTTATCATACCCTACACTAAAGCTCAACTTAATGTTTTATGTGCTACTCTAGACAACTGGGCTATTCTGTGTTGCTCGTTTCAAGGGAGTATTGATAATCACTACCCTTCTCATCCATTACTCCATTTTGTTAAAGAACATCCCATCATTTTCCCTAAGGTAACTTCATCCAGTCCAATTCCGGGGGCTGTTAACATTTTTACTGATGGTTCCAAGTCTGGAATGGGAGCTTATGTAATTAATGACTCTCCCCCTATCCAGCATCAATTTGCTCCTGGAAATCCACAATGGGTAGAACTACAAATTGTTATTGAAGTTTTTAAACAGTGTTCTTTTCCTTTTAATCTTATTTCGGACTCCAGCTATGTGGTACAAGCACTAAAAGTCCTGGAGGCCGTGGGAACTATTAGTGATGCCCACAATGTGTCTGTTTACTTTACTCAGCTTCAACAGCTTATCTCTAACTGCACTGCTTCTTTTTATCCTATGCATATCAGGGCTCACACCTCTCTTCCTGGTCCGTTATCCCAAGGTAATGCCTGTGCGGACTTAGCCACTAGAAGTCAATTGATATGCTTGGCTTCCTACTTAGAGGGGGCTAAATTGTTTCACCAAAACTTCCATGTTAATGCATTAACGCTGCGCAGGCGTTTTTCCATTTCAAAAGCGGATGCTCGGCAGATAGTATTGCAATGTCCCCATTGTGTCACATTTCTTCATCCCCCTAATTATGGAGTAAACCCACGGGGACTAAAGCCATTGGTTGTTTGGCAAATGGATGTGACACATATACCTGACTTTGGTAACCTTAAGTATGTGCATGTTTCCGTTGATACGTGCTCTGGAATTATCCATGCTTCTGCTTTATCGGGAGAAAAGGCACGTAATGTCATTACTCACTGTTTAGAGGCATGGGCAGCATGGGGTGCACCTGCATCCC